>NW_005054576.1:456360-459593 GCF_000277835.1 Geospiza fortis
ATTTATGGAGAAATTGCTTTGTCTGAACAAAATTCAGATATTTGGTGCCCCCAAAAGGGGAGATTTTGGGAGATTTTGGTAAATATCTGATTTTGGGAGATGTCTGAAATCATCTCCATATTTCTGGAGATTTTGGGAAATGTCTGATTTACTTGATGTGGAAATTCCTGCAAAAATCAGGAGTTGTTAAGGTTGGAAAAAACCTTTGGGATGATCAAACCCAACCATCAACCGTGGTCACCACCAAACCACATTTCCATTTTTTGGGAAAACTTCCCGGGATTGTGATTCCACCTGTTCAGAGGAATAATCATGAACACTTGCGTGATTAAGACCTTAATTAATTATTAATTATTAATTATTAGTGCAAGGAGGTTCCAGTGGGAAATCCCAAAATCCCGGGATGGTTTGGGGTTCAAAAAAATTTAGGGCTCATCCCATTCACAAAAATCAGGAATTGTTAAAAAAAAAAAATCTTTGGGATCATCAAACCCAACCATCAACCAGTTCTCCATTTATGGAGAAATTGCTTTGTCTGAACAAAATTCAGATATTTGGTGCCCCCAAAAGGGGAGATTTTGGGAGATTTTGGTAAATATCTGATTTTGGGAGATGTCTGAAATCATCTCCATATTTCTGGAGATTTTGGGAAATGTCTGATTTACTTGATGTGGAAATTCCTGCAAAAATCAGGAGTTGTTAAGTTTGGAAAAAACCTTTGGGATGATCAAACCCAACCATCAACCGTGGTCACCACCAAACCACATTTCCATTTTTTGGGAAAACTTCCCGGGATTGTGATTCCACCTGTTCAGAGGAATAATCATGAACACTTGTGTGATTAAGACCTTAATTATGAGTTAATTATTAATTATTAGTGCACGGAGGTTCCAGTGGGAAATCCCAAAATCCCAGCATGGTTTGGGGTTGGCAGGGACAATTTCCACCCTCCCAGGTTGCTCCATCCCTTTCCCACCGGTTCTTGGGCATTTCCAGGATTTTAATCTCATGGGTATTGTGGCTCCACAAAATTTAAAAAGCTTCAACCTACCTGAATTTCAAATTATTTCTCTGTTTTCTGTTGTTGCTGTGCTATGAAATCATTGGCTTCCTTGTTAAAATTCTAATTTTTCCATGAAAACTAAGGAAAGTCACAGTGATAAGGTCCATCTTTATTCCATTGGATTCTTTTTTAAAATTCTATTTTTTCCATGAAGAAGACGGAATGGCACAGGGATAATGTTCACATTTCTTCCATGAAATCATTGGATTCCTTTTTAAAATTCCAATTTTTCCCATGAAAACGAAGGAATGGCACAGGAATCACACCCACCTTTGTTCTATGGAATCACTGGATTCCATGTTAAAATTCTATTTTTCTGTAAAATTCTATTTTTCTGTAAAAACTAAAGAATGGCACAGGGATAAGGCCCTCCTTTGGTCCGCTGGATCCCTCATTAACATTTTATTTTTTCCTTGTAAAATTCTATTTTTCCCATAAAAACTAATCAATGGCACAGTGATAACGCCCACCTTTGTTCCATTGGATCCCTCATTAAAATTTTATTTTTCCCAAAAAACCAAAGGAATAGCACAGGGAAAATGCTCATGTTTGTCCCATTGGATTCCTTGTTAAAATTCTATTTTTTTCCATGAAAACGAAGGAGTGGCACAGGGATAACATTCATGTTTCTCCCATGAAACCATTGGCTTCCTTGTTAAAATTCTAATTTTTCCCAATAAATGAAGGAATGGCACAGGGATAACGCCCATCTTTGTTCCACTGGATCCCTCATTAAAATTCTATTTTTTTCCTTGTTAAAATTCTATTTTTTCCATAAAATCTAATCAATGCCACATGGATAACGCCCACCTTTGTTCCACGGGATCCCTCACTAAAATTCCATTTTTTCCCATGAAAACTAATCAATGGCACAGTGATAACACCCACCTTTGTTCCACTGGATCCCTCATTAAAATTCTATTTTTTTCCTTGTTAAAATTCTATTTTTTCCATACAATCTAATCAATGGCACAATGATAACGCCCACCTTTGTTCCACTGGATCTCTCACTAAAATTCCATTTTTTCCCCATAAAATCTAATCAATGGCACATGGATAACGCCCACCTTTGTTCCATGGCGTCCCTCACTAAAATTCCATTTTTTCCCATAAAAACTGATGAATGTCACAGTGATAACGCCACCTTTGTTCCACGGGATCCCTCACTAAAATTCCATTTTTTCCCATGAAAACTAATCAATGGCACAGTGATAACACCCACCTTTGTTCCACGGGATCCCTCACTAAAATTCCATTTTTCCCCCATTTTTCCATCTGCAGCCCGGCTGAAGGAGGTCCCACCATCCCCATGGCGTTCGCAGCTCCCAGATTCCCGGAGGGCTCCAGGCTCCGCCTCAGCTCCTGGACTCCCCTGAGCCACCAGCTCATGAATGACCAGGCAAGTTCCCAAAAATCCCTGAAATTCACAATTCCTGAGCTCACCGACGTCACCCAGCCCAAGCCCGCAAGGAAAAGCCGACTCCAGATTTATTCCCCCAGGATTGGTTCGGAATAGCCTGGAAATCCGAAATTTCACCAATTCTCAAGCCTGAAAAAAATTTAATTTTTCCCTGTGGGGCTTGTGGAAATGGAATAAGAACGTGGAGATAGATGGTATAGAAAGATATAAAAAATCTAAAATAAAAATATATTAAAATCGAAAATAAATCTAAAGTAAAAATGATATAAAATCTTTATGATATATAAAGATATAAAAATCTAAAATAAAATCTGTATAAAGTCTTTATGATATATAAAGGGATATAAAATCTAAAATAAAAATATTAAAAATCTGAAATAAATCTAAAATAAAATCTATATAAAATCTTGATGTAGAGATCATATATAATCTTTTAATTTTTTAATTTTTGTGTTTATGTTCTTTTTTTCTGTATCATTTAAAGATACATAAAAATTAAAAGAAAAAATATAAAAATAGATTAAAAAATCTAAAATAAACTCTATATAAAATCTAAAATAAAAAATACTAAAAATAGAAAACAAATCTAAAAAATCTATACAAAATCTTTATGATATATAAAGATATATAAAATCTAAAAAATATATAAATACATAGAATAGATCTAAAATAAAATCTATATGAAATCTTTATGATATATAAAGATATTTAAAATAAAAAATATAAAAAGTATAAAATAAATCTAAAATA
>NW_005054576.1:459855-463031 GCF_000277835.1 Geospiza fortis
TGATATATAATGATATATAAAATTTTAAATTAAAAATAAAAAATAAATCTAAAATCTATATAAAATCTTTATGATATATAATGACATATAAAATCTTAAATTAAAAATAGAAAAAAAAAATCTAAAACCTAAAAAAAATCTTTATGATATATAAATATAAATCTAGCACCAAAAGATGGAAAATTCTGATTTAACTATTTAAAGCAAACAAATATTTGATTTAAATCCTCCTATTTTGCCAAATATTTTGGGGTTTTTTTTAATGAGGATTTTTTTTTTGCTGAAAGTCACAAAATCCTGCTTTTTCAGGGTGGCTGGAGGACTGTCATTCCTTAAAAAATTAAAATTTCACCACTTCCCTAATAATTTTCTCATGACGAATCCCTTCTACCATCAAAAGATAAAACTTTGGATTAAACCTGTCTGGGTACCTCTGGCATTAAAATTAATTTGATTTTTCCCTTGCTCCCTAATTAAACTCCTTTTTTCCCCTGTGGAAGGATTTTTACCCCACTTCAAGCCAGCACCTGAATTTATTTTTATTTCTGATAAACTGAAGAGATTGAGCTCTTTGAAGTCCTTTCAATCTGGCAAATCCTCCAGCCTTGGAATCGTTTTGATGTTTCCTAAACCCTTCCAAAATTATTTCTGCAGATACAAATCGCTGTGAAATCAAGTATGACCTAACCAGAAATTAAAAAAAAAAATTAAAAAAATATTTTCCCACCTTTTTTAAAAATTTTTTTACTTCTGTGCTCCTCAGGCAGTCGGATAGAGCTGCAGCAAAACTTTTAAGGATTAATATTGGGTTGTTGAATAATCCAATGCTTGGTGATGTTCCAGGTAGGGAATAACTGACAAGAATATCCCCAAAAATAGCAGAAATTAATAATAAAAAATGAAAAAATACCCGGGATGAAGTGGAAAGGCCTTTGGCACACGGGGAATGTGCTGGCGCTGGATTAACGCTGGGACTCAACGACCTTGGAGGTCTTTTCCAACCTTGAAAATCCTCAGAAATTCATAATAAAAGATATTTCCTTGGTTCTGCTCCAGATTTTAAACCACTGACCCGGCCAAAAAATTCCTTTTTTTATATACCTGTGCAGCTCTGTGGCAAAAAAAAAAAAAGATTAAAAAATTAAAAAATTAAAAATAGCTGCACCCAAATGAGTGGTGACGTTCAGAGTCAGGAGATGTTCCTGAGGTATTTATAGGGAGCCGGGGAAGCAGAAGTCGTGTCTGCACTCCTGGGAGGCAGCGTGACGAGGAATTTATAAATAAATTTAAATTTAAATTTAAATTTGAATTTATGGATGGAAGGGGTGGAAAAAGCAGGGAGAGGTGGGATGGGATGTGTGGGAGATGAACTCATGGGAGCGGTGGGAATTCAGAGCTGGTCCAAGGTGGAAACATCAAAATTCCATGTTAGGAGGAGAGCTGGGAATTTAGGGCGTCCTAAATTTGCTGCTTGACAAATTTGGGGTAATTCTGCTCCTTTGGTAGTTCCTGTAGATTTCCCTGGATTTTTAAACGTGGTAGGGGTACACACAGAATTCCAGAATGGTTTGGGGTGGGAAAAACATGAATTCCACCGTGTCCCACGCGTGCCACGGCCAGGGACAACTTCCACCATCCCAGGGTGCTCCAGCCTGGCCTGGGACACTTCCAGGGATCCAGGGGCAGCCAAAGCTTCTCTGGGAATTCTATTCCAGGGCCACAGCCAGGAACTCCTTCCCAAATCCCATCCATTCTTGGGAAGCCATTCCCTGTGTCCTGTCCCTCCATCCCTTGTCCCCAGTCCCTCTCCAGCTCTCCTGGAGCCCCTTTAGGCCCTGGAAGGGGCTCTGAGCTCTCCCTGGATCCTTCTCCTCTCCAGGCGAGCACCCCCCAGCTCCTGGAAGGGCTCTGAGGGTCCTTCCCTTCTCCAGGTGAACATTCCCAGCTCCTGGAATGGGCTCTGAGCTCTCCCTGGATCCTTCTCTTCTCCAGGTGAGCACCCAAAGCTCCTGGAAGGGCTCTGAGGGTCCTTCCCTTCTCCAGGTGAACATTCCCAGCTCCTGGAAGGGGCTCTGAGCTCTCCCTGGATCCTTCTCTTCTCCAGGTGAGCACCCCCAGCCTGGCTCCATCGGAATTCTTCTCTCCTGGACACGCAGCGATGGGAGGTGCCCCAAAAGCTGAACTTCCCACCTCTTTAATTCAGAAATTCCATAAATCCCAATTTGGGTGCCGGAAATCCTGCACGGATTCAATCCCAAGAGAAGCTGTGGCTGCCCCTGGATCCCTGGAGGTGTCCAAAGCCAGGTTGGACGGGGCTTGGAGAATTCAGAAATTCCATAAATTCCAACTTGGAGGCACCAGGTGCCTGAAATCCTGCACGGATTCAATCCCAAGAGAAGCTGTGGCTGCCCCTGGATCCCTGGAGGTGTCCAAGGCCAGGTTGGACGGGGCTTGGAGAATTCAGAAATTCCATAAATTCCAACTTGGAGGCACCAGGTGCCTGAAATCCTGCACGGATTCAATCCCAAGAGAAGCTGTGGCTGCTCCTGGCTCCCTGGAGGTGTCCAAGGCCAGGTTGGACGGGGCTTGGAGCAGCCTGGGACGGTGGAAGATGTCGGGGTTGGAACTGGATGAGCTTTAAGGTCCCTTCCCACCCAAACCACTCCATGATTCCATGGTTGCTTCAAAGACAGGATCACCACCAGGGACAGGCCAAAGTCAAGGAGGCAGGATCAGGAAATCCCAAATCCTTCAGGGTCACAAAACCAGGGATGAACTCCCAGATACTCCAGGGTGGTGCTGCAGGTGAGGATGAAGCAGTGGCAGGAGATGGAGCTCCCTGCAGACTCCATCCTGGGAATTTGGGAGAGGATTTGGGCAGGAATTGAGGTCTGAGGCAGAAGAGCCCCCGGTGGCATTTGCAGCGAAGGATGGAGGGATTTTGCAGCCACTTGAGCATCTCTAAACCCCCTGAAGCCGTGGATGTGAGGCAGCAGATCCCAAAATCATCCTGCAGTGCCGGAACCCAGGACGCTGCTCTGGCTGCCCTGGAGGACTCGAGACCCTGGCAGGGGACTCAGAGACCTTGGCATGGAGTCAGACACCTGTGATTTTGATTTTAATGCATGGAAAAAACAATTACCAACTTTGTGTGAAGATTTAAAAGCCATAAGGGT
>NW_005054576.1:463369-471519 GCF_000277835.1 Geospiza fortis
GGAGCTCCCTGCAGTCTCCATCCTGGGAATTTGGGAGAGGATTTGGGCAGGAATTGAGGTCTGAGGCAGAAGAGCCCCCGGTGGCATTTGCAGCGAAGGATGGAGGGATTTTGCAGCCACTTGAGCATCTCTAAACCCCCTGAAGCCGTGGATGTGAGGCAGCAGATCCCAAAATCATCCTGCAGTGTCGGAACCCAGGACGCTGCTCTGGCTGCCCTGGAGGACTCGAGACCCTGGCAGGGGACTCAGAGACCTTGGCACGGAGTCAGACACCTGTGATTTTGATTTTAACGCTTGGAAAAAACAATTACCAACTTTGTGTGAAGAGTTACAAGCCATAAGGGTTTGAGTAGAATGACAGTGAATTTGTCGCGGGGTGAAAAAGTAGAATTTTGGGGTTTTTAGAATGGGGGTTCAAGAGGCAAGATGGAGGAATCTGGGTGTGTCCTGTTTTTCTCTCTCTTCTCCTTGTTGTCCATCTTCTGCTGTGATGGTGGCACTTCTGGATTGGTTTAGAGTAGAAGCTCACTGTCTAACATAGGCGATAGGTATTGGAAAATTATTGTAAATAAAGTACACGTGGTTTTTAGTATAAAAAGATAACACTTCAGTATAAAAAGCTAACACAAGCGCGGTCAGTTTGCCATGAACCATCCTGCCAGACAGATCTCAGCAGGTCAGAGAAAGAATATATTAGATAAGAAAAAATAAACAACTTTGAGAACCAGAGCCAAGGAATTCTGCCTTCTCCAGTCTCGGGGCTGGGAAAAGGAGACTTTCCAACACCTCAGGGTCATCTCGACACCAGAGAGCTCGTCACTGGAGCACTCCATGGGTGTAGCTCCTTGGAGGAGAGGACATGGCCTTGATTACTACACCAGATTTGGGCCATTCTGTTGCTAATTAGCGCTCCCAGGTGCCTGGAGAGGCAGGACTTTGGGAGAGCCTCAGCTCAGATGTGTCTCCAAGAACGCTGCAAGCAAATCCGCCATCTGCCTTTGATCAAAGACCATAAACAGCTCCCTCCTCCCCGGACTCCTCCAACCCAAATCTCACATCTCTGACTACTCATCACTTCCTTGGGGCAAATCCTTTTTTTCCAAATTCAGCTCGTGAGGTTTGTTGGGGTTTTTTTCGGGTTTTTCCAACGCAAATAAAGCCAGTAATAACTGTCAAGGCGCAAATAAAAGAAATGTCATTTTCCAGCCCTCAACAGAGACTCTCCTGCTGGGAGAGACAGAGCTGGAGCTGCAGCAGACACCAGCACTGATAATGTTCCTCTCTGCAGGAACCACCTCCGAGCAAGAGCCCGTCTGCTGTTGATAATGACCCAGCGCCTTTTCCCGCTTAATCACCGTTTTATAAGCCTGGCTTTCCCCCTCCTCCTCTTTGATCTGTCTGCTGGAAAAATCGCTTCCAGCATTCCCTCCCTTGCCAGGTCACCACTGAAGGCGGGGCCGTGGCGGCGGGGGAGCCACGTGTTGGTGCTTTGGGGTCCGGCTCCCTCTGGATAAAGGTCAAGATCAGAAATCCTCCTCTGGATTTGGATCCGGATCGTCCTCGGCGGGAGCTGTCGCTGCAAAGTGGCCGGGGAACAAAGGCTGCTCCTGAAGGTTTTGATGGGTTGGGATTGGATCCTGCAGGATTTCAGGCACTCAAGTCGGGATTTATGGAATTTCTGAATTAACGAGGTGGGAAGATCAGCTTCTGGGGCACGTCCCATCACTGCGTGGCCAGGAGAGAAGAATTCCCATGGATCCAGGTTGGGAGAGTTTGGGGGGTTCGGCCAGAGAAGAGAACGATCCAGGGAGAGCTCAGAGCCCCTTCCAGGAGCTGGAAATGTTCACCTGGAGACGTGAACGACCCTCAGAGCCCTTCCAGAAGCTTTGGGTGTTCATCTAGACCCTCAGAGTCCATTCCAGGAGCTGGGAATGTTCACCTGGAGAAAAGGACACTCAGAGCCCTTCCAGGAGCTGGGAATGTTCACCTGGAGATGAGAATGACCCTCAGAGCCCTTCCAGGAGTTTGGGGTGTTCATCTAGACCCTCAGAGTCCTTCCAGGAGCTGGGAATGTTCACCTCAAGAAAAGAAAGACCCTCAGAGCCCTTCTAGGGACTCTTCCAGGAGCTTTGGGTGCTCACCTGGAGAAGGGAAGGCTCAAATGAGACCTCAGAGTCAATTTCAGGATCCAAATTTTAAAAATGGATTTATGGAATAAATCCATATAAAATATGGACATATCCAAATCAATAAAAATTGAATAAATCAATATAAAATATGGAAATATCCAAATCAATAAAAATGGATTTATGGAATAAATCCATATAAAATATGGAAATATCCAAATTTTAAAAATGGATTTATGGAATAAATCCATATAAAATATGGACATATCCAAATCAATAAAAATTGAATAAATCAATATAAAATATGGAAATATCCAAATCAATAAAAATGGATTTATGGAATAAATCCATATAAAATATGGAAATATCCAAATTTTAAAAATGGATTTATGGAATAAATCCATATAAAATATGGACATATCCAAATCAATAAAAATTGAATAAATCAATATAAAATATGGAAATATCCAAATCAATAAAAATGGATTTATGGAATAAATCCATATAAAATATGGAAATATCCAAATTTTAAAAATGGATTTATGGAATAAATCCATATAAAATATGGACATATCCAAATCAATAAAAATTGAATAAATCAATATAAAATATGGAAATAATCCAATCAGTAAAAATGGGTTTATGGAATAAATCCATATAAAATATGGAATTATCCAAATAAAAAAATGGGTTTATGGAATAAATCCATATAAAATATGGACATATCCAAATCAATAAAAATTGAATAAATCAATATAAAATATGGAAATATCCAAATCAATAAAAATGGATTTATGGAATAAATCCATATAAAATATGGAAATATCCAAATTTTAAAAATGGATTTATGGAATAAATCCATATAAAATATGGAAATATCCAAATCAATAAAAATGGATTTATGGAATAAATCCATAAAAAATATGGAATTATCCAAATAAATAAAAATGTATTTAGGGAATAAATCCATATAAAATATGGAAATATCCAAATCAATACAACTGGATTTATGGAATAAATCCAGCACAGGGGTTTGGGAATGATTAAGGAATTGGAGAACGTGATGTTTAGGGAGATTCTGGAATCTCCATCCAATAAAATACCCAAAACTCAAGATCACTCCTTTAGCTGATCCTATCAGGGAGTTTGGATTAAAGGATCTCCATAATTTTTTTTTTTCCAAAATCATCCATTCAGTGATTCCATTGATATTTTGTGTTTTTCAAGCTGGATTTTCCTCAGCACGTACTGAGTCCCCTCTAAATACTCAATTTTCTTTTTTTTTTTTTTTGGTGTTTTATAGGTATTTGAAGAAAGAAGAGCCCTGCTTGGAAAATGGGTAAATTTTCTCTTTAAACAAATACTTGCTACAGGCAGATTTTGGAGGTGATCAGGAGTTTATCTCGTGGGAATGTAAAATTTCTCCTCTTTGGAAAAAGGGATTGGCTTTCCCCGATGCGACTGCTCTGCTTTTGAGGAGAGTAAAGGTGTCAGCTCCCTCAGTTCCCACATCCCGTAAGCGTTGAAGCTGGGAAATCAGATTCCATCCTTGGAATGAGCTGAAACGAGATTAAAAAACCCCAGGAAAGGTCTGTGATGTCTTCAGAGGAGATGCTGGATGTTCAGATGCTTCCATGGCCCGCTGGAGGGTCTTTGAAATCAGCAATAAACGACATTTTATCTACCAAGGGCACACAGAGATTGGTTTGGGTTGGAACTGATTATTCTTTGTGCTCAATAAGTCACTTGTGGGATTTATTTTTTGCATCTCAGGTGGTCTTTACAGGCAAATATTTTGATTTTAAGGATTATTTGTCTTTGTAGGAAATAATCTTCCCGTAATTTGTCATGTTTTGATAATAAGGAATTTCAGGGAAATGAAATAATTGAGTGATTATTGTTCAAAAATCAGCTTTTAATGGGACAGGCAGCCAGTGGAAAACACAAAACCCATCTCTTGGAAATTGCTGGATGTTTAAAAACGCCAAAATCAGGGAAAATCCTTCCTCCAACCACTCTCACAAGTGCTGAACCATCTGGGAAAGGGAGAAATCTCAGAAAGCTCCCGGCTGGATTTTCCACCTTGGCTCCCATGACCTTCTCCAAGCGAAATTGGGAAATTTCAAATGGAATTCAAAATTTCAAATGGAATTCAAAATTTCTAAATGGAATTCAAAATTTCAAATCTCTAAATGGAGCTGCTGGAGCTGGGATTTCCTGGCTGGGATCACACTCAGGGCAGCTGCAAAGGATTGATTCTCAAACTGGAAGGTTCAAACCTGTCCCAACTCCTGTCAAGCATTTTTAGGGATATCCAGGTGATGGAACAGAAAAGAAATGCTCATTTAATGGTTGGATTCGATGATCCGAGAGCTTTCCCAACCTTGGTGATCCCCAGATTCTATCTGCAGACAATGCCAGGCTTGGAGGGGTTTCCTGAATTTTAGAATTTTTTTGGGGGGGGTTTAAAAATTTTCAGGGGTTTCCTGAATTTTAGAATTTTAGGGGTTTTCCTGAATTTTAGAATTTTTTAGGGGGTTTAAAAATCAGGCTGGAAAGGTCTGCAGCTGGATGAGGGGGAAGGAAAAGTGCTGCATGAAAGAGTGACACCAAAAATTTCACATTTGGGAGAATCTGAGGATGCAGCAGCTCTGCAGAAAAAATCACTGGGAGTGAGGGTGGATCACAAACTGAATATGGGCTGAGAGTTTTAAATAAAGGGAAATATTCCAAAGGCAGAGTCACTGCCAGTTCTGCTCCTTGCATTTTGGGAAAGCTGGGAACAAATCAGAGGAGCGACCAGGTCCAGAAAGTGTGGAAGAAGATGGAGAAGAGGTGTAAAAACTTATTTTAATCAGACACAGGAGAAGTCAAAAAAGAGGAAGGGAGTGATCTGATCCTGGGCTCACATTGCAATTATGGAGACACAATTTAGACACAAGCAAAATCCAGAGAATTCCCTGCCGGAACAGCTTTATTTGGTTTTCCAAATAAAGTTTGGGTTAAACTTGAGATGTTTATTTATTTGTTTATTTAATCCTTGCATGCACCCAGGGATTTTAATTTTCATTTTGTTATTTTTTTTTGGTGCCACAGGACATCTTTGATGTCTCTCCCAGGGCATTGTGGTGCATAAAACACAGGTGGAGGAACAAGGAATGAGGTGACCTGAAGGGATTGAATTTCTGTTTCTGTGCTCCTCACAGGAGGGTGCAGCCAGGCAGGAAAAATCCTTTCTTCCCTTTTTGCAGGGAATAAAGGACAGGACAAGAGGAAACAGCCTCAAGCTGTGCCAGGCTGGACAGCAGGAGGAATTTCTCCATGGAAAGGGTGGTCAGGGAGGTTTGGAGTCCCCGGGGAAGGCCTGGATGTGACATTCGGTGCTCTGGGCTGGTGACAAGGTGGGGACCAGTCACAGGTGGGACTTGGTGGTCTTGGAGATCTTTTAGAACCCAAATAATTCTGTGATTCTGTGATTTAACCTCTCGTTTGTCCTTGTGTCACCTCTCCGATCAGCCCCACCACCCTGGAGGAGCGTCCCTCACCCGGGAGGGCTCAGTTCCACACAGAGAGGTGACACAAGGACAAACGAGAGGTTAAATCACAGAATCACAGAATTATTTGGGTTCTAAAAGATCTCCAAGGCCACCAAGTCCTACCTGTGACTGGTCCCCACCTTGTCACCAGCCCAGAGCACTGAGTGCCACATCCAGTCCTTCCCTGGGGACTCCAAACCTCCCTGATCAGCCCCACCACACGGTGGGGATCAGTCACAGGTGGGACTTGGTGGTCTTGGAGGTCTTTTAGAACCTAAATAATTCTGTGATTTAACCTCTTGTTGGTCCTTGTGTCACGTCTCTGTCCCAGGTGAGGGATGCTCCTCCAGGGTGGTGGGGCTGATCAGAGAGGTGACACAAGGACCAACAAGAGGGTAAATCACAGAATTATTTAGGTTCTAAAAGACCTCCAAGACCACCAAGTCCCACCTGTGACTGATCCCCACCGTGTGGTGGGGCTGATCAGGGAGGTTTGGAGTCCCCAAGGAAGGACTGGATGTGGCACTCGGTGCTCTGGGCTGGTGACAAGGTGGGGACCAGTCACAGGTGGGATTTGATGGTCTTGGAGGTCTTTTCCAACCCAAATAATTCTGTGATTCTGTGATTTAACCTCTCGTTTCTCCTTGTGTCACCTCTCTGTGGAACTGAGCATCGTTTCTATTTTAACATTTTGTTATACCCCAAAACTCTCTTCACCACACAGCTTAAGAGAATGAATCCAGCATTACTTTCTAACACAACACATGTAATATTCATTTGAATATTTGCGAAAATCCAAACATAAAATCCACACATTTTTCACAACACGGACCCAGCGCGGGCTGATGTCACCCGATCCCCGCGGTGACATTGTTCTGGGGAAGGCCCCGAGAGGGGAAAGGCTGCGGGCAGAGGGAAGAGGAGAAGCCAGGGGAATCCAGTCCGACTGGTTGGGCGGCTGAAATCCATCCAAGGGCAGGATCCGTGCAGGAAGCAGCCAAATGTGGGATGGGGACTCGTTCATGCTGGAATAGAGACAAACCGTGCCAATTTAACCCCTTGGCTGCTGCTGCTGGGTGGGGAGGAAATCCATTGGAGCAAAGATTTGGGGTGGGGAGGAAGCAGAGGGAAAAAAAATAATCTGCGTTTCTAATCTGCCTTTTGAATTCTGTTCCTAATTTCATTCTGACAGGGAAAAGAAGGGACACTGGACATTAAACTAGAAATTTACCCATAATAATAAATATACATATTTCTATATATATAAACTGTCAATTTACCCATAATAATAAATAGATCTATTTCTGTATATATAAACTATAAATTTACCCATAATAATAAATATATATTTCTCTATATATAAACTATACATTTACCCATAACAATAAATAGATCTATTTCTGTATATATAAACTATAAATTTACCCATAATAATAAATAGATCTATTTCTATATATATAAACTATAAATTTACCCATAATAATAAAAACCAGCCGGTGCTGTGGCACAGGTTTAAACGGAATTTAAAGCAGGCTGAGGAGGATGGAAGGGATTAATTCCCCCGCTGGCAGGGCGGGAAGGGTTAATAAGGAGCAGCCCTTCCGTCGGCTGGGAAGTGAAGCTGGATTTGTTTTGACTGCTTCACTTAATCTCTTGACGTGGAAGAGACTGAGCCAGCTACTCCCCCCTCCCCGGGGCTCACACAGAAATTCATCAGCGCAAATTGGCGATCAGGGATTGTTTGAACGAGCAGAGGATGCGGCTGCGATCAGGGGTGGGGAGCAGAAGTTTTCCCCCTTCGTGCGACAGGGAAAATCTTCAATCTCAAGGGGTTTCAAACCTTTTGTTTCAAGCCAAGGGTGAGGAGGGGACAGGCAGAACCTCCTCTGTCCCCCTCTGGTACATCTTTGATTTTATTCCCAGGGAACATTTCTAAATCCCAAATCCCCAGGTTCTCCTTCGGTTTTCCCTTAACACCCTGCTAATCATCATTAGAATTGAAAGTTCTATGAAAAACAGGGGTTTTAAAAAAGGGAATATTCCTTAATTCACTGTGCCCAAAAAGACAGGGAGCTTTTTTCTTGTAGTTATGATATTTTTTTGAAAAATCTTTTTTTTTAAGATTTTTTTTTCCTCTTGAGAAGCTGAGAAGCCTCAAGAACAAAATGTAAATAATAATTATTTGTTGCTGTGGACTGCAAGAGGTGGATCTGTGATTGGTATCATGTGGTTGTTTTTAATTAATGGCCAATCACAGTCCAGCTGTCCAGACTGTCTCAGTCAGTCACAAACTTTTATTATTACTTTTTTTTTATTTTTAGCTAGCTTTTTGATGAAATCTTTTATTCTTTTAGTATAGTTTTAATGTAATATATATTATAAAATCATAAATTAAGCTTTCTGAAACACAGAGTCCACATTCTCGTCTCTTCCCTGATCCTAAAACCCCTGCGAACAGCCAGCACATTTTCTATTTGGCTTTTCATCT
>NW_005054576.1:471531-484310 GCF_000277835.1 Geospiza fortis
AGGAATGCCAATCCCACACTCTCTTCTTCATCCTGACCTTTCTGAAGGTCCTGCAGAGGTGTTGGTGAGAAGGAGAAGAGCTCTTTGCTTCCTGGAGTTTGTTCTCCAGCACTGGAATTCATCCAAGGGAAAATAAATAAATAAAGAAGGAGTTCTTCAAAAATAATCAGGAAAGAAAATGCTTCTCAATTACCTTCATCTGCACAGTGCATTTTAAACTATTATTCTGCCAGTCCTCCATTTGAGCATAGATTTGAGGTGGGGAGGAAGCAGAGGGAAAAAAAAATCTGAATTTCTAATCTGCATTTTGAATTCTGTTCCTAATTTCATTTTGACAGGGAAAAGAAGGGACACTGGACATTAAACTATTTATTTACCCATAATAACAAAGAAAAAACATTGGGAGAACTCTTTCTTTTTCTTATTTTTCAAAATAGTAAATTTCTATTTCTATTTCTAGCTAGATTTAGATTTAGATTTAGATTTAGATTTAGATTTAGATTTAGAATTAGAATTAGATTTATAGGTATAGTTATATTTAGAAGTACAGTTATAGGTATTGTTATATTTATATTTATTCTTATTCTAGTATTTACATTTATTTTATTTATGTTTAAAATGGTATTTTTGTATTTATATTTCATTTTTGGAGGTCGCATTAAACAAAGGACTGAAAGCTCATCCCATTCCCCACCCTGGAGTGGCAGGGACACCTTCCATGACCCCAGGCAGCTCCTGCCTGGCCTTGGGCATCCCAGGGATGCAGGAATTCTCTGGGAATTCCATTCCAGGGCCTCCCCACCCTACAGGGAAGGATTTCTCCCCAATACCCCACCTAAACCTCTCCTCTCTGAGTTTAAAACCCTTCCCCGTTGGAACTCTGGATATTGAGAATTTCAGATTTTCTGTGCTGATACACTGACCCCCAAGAGAACACTGCATTTGGCCTGAGGTTGTGGAGAAAGCCTCCAAAATTAAATGACAGAACTGGGATTGTGGGTGTGGAGTTTGAATAGAAATGTGTGATATCACACGGTAGAAAACTTATAATTTAAAGTTTTAGAATGTAGTAATCTATATATAGCAAAATAGAGGGTTTAGGGTGGAAACTAATCCTTCTTCTTCATGGGTTGGGGTGGTATTTTGTAATTAGATAAAAAACTGCATTGCAGGCCACAGGGAGCTACTCATTAAGTTAAAAGTAAAAATAATTTAAGCATAATTTCTTAATTAAACAGTTTATCCTTAAAAAGCTTTGTAGAGAGAGAGATGCAACTCCATTTTTAGTTTGTTAATGCGTAGTGCTGTAGAACTCCCAGTTTGTGAGATTTTAATATCAATAAGAACTAATAAACATCTGAGTCCAGACAAAAAATGCCATCTCACACATTTAATCCTGACCTTAAAAAAAAAAAAGAAAAAAAATTTAAAAAAAAAATCCACATTTCCCTTTGTCCCTTCTCCACACACTCAGGTAAGAGAGGATGAAATAAAATCCACATTTTCCCTCAGGAAAACCCTCTGCTCCACCCCGCCCTTCCCGCTGGGAATTTCTGCTGCTCCTGCCCATGGCCACCACCCATCCCAGGGCTGTTCGTCCCTGCTGCCACCGGGGCTGCAGCTTTGGAGCCAGATTGGAGCCATTTGTGGCATTTGTGGGGACAATTGGGGCAATTTGTGGGGGCTGAGGTCGTCTCCTCCCAGGAGATGGCTGCTGACAGGCCCTTGTGTCACTCCCACCCTGTTTGTCCAGCTCTGCAAAGCTTCCCTGAATTCCTCCCACACGGATTCAATCCCTGAGGATTCAATCCTCCTCTCTGGGTACCTGCCATCAGCTGTGGAAAAATCTTGGTGACTCTGCTGCCATTGTGGAATTTTTCCTCATTTTTTCCCCTCTGTGCCGCTCCTTGTAGCCCGTGGGGGGGGATTGTGAGGGAAAAATACTTCACAAAGCATGAGGCACTCTGAGATTGCAGTAGTGGGGGCTGTGCAAGTGTCAGGGGAGAAGGAATCAGCGATGGATTCATCACTGGGACCTGCTCAAATGAGTAAAAACCCATCTGAGTCTCCTCCTTTCCCTGAGGGAAGCCAGTCCCACGAGCCTGAGTTAGTCCTGGCCTAGGCCATCCTGGATCCTTTCAGGATTAGAAAGTGTCAGAGAAGGAATCAGCAATGGATTCATTATTGAGGCCTGCTCCTGTAAAAACCCATCTGAGTCTCCTCCTTTCCCTGAGGGCAACCAAGGCTCGAAATTGGTCCCAGGAGGATGAGTTAGTCCTGGCCTAGGCTGTCCTGGATCCTTTCAGGATTAGAAAGTGTCAGGGGAGAAGGAATCAGCAATGGATTCATCATTGGGGCCTGCTCCTGTAAAAACCCATCTGAGTCTCCTCCTTTCTGTGAGGGCAACCAAGGCTCGGAGTGGGTCCCAGGAGGATGAGTTAGTCCTGGTCTAGGCTGTCCTAGATCCTTTATGGATTAGAAAGTGTCAGAGAAGGAATCAGCAATGAATTCATCATTGGGGCCTGCTCAGATGGGTAAAAACCATTCTGAGTCTCCTTCTTTCCATGAGGGAAGCCAGTCCCAGGAACATGAGTCCTGGTCTAGGCCATCCTGGATCCTTTCAGGATTAGAAAGTGCCAGAGAAGGAATCAGTGATGAATTCATCATTGGGGCCTGTTCAAATGAGTAAAAACCCATCTGAGTCTCCTTCTTTTACGTGAGGGAAACCAAGGCTCGGAGTGGGTCCCAGGAGCATGAGTTAGTCCTGGCCCAGGCCATCCTGGATCTTTTGAGGATCAGAAAGCATCAGGGGAGAAGGAATCAGCAATGAATTCATCATTGGGGCCTGCTCATGTAAAAACCCATCTGAGTTTCCTCCTTTCTGTGAGGGAAGCAGGTCCCAGGAGCCTGAATTAATCCTGACCTAGGCTGTCCTGGATCCTTTGAGGATTAGAAATCATTCTGTGGCTTCAGAGTTTCTTTTCATGTAGCCTCTCCATTTGTTCCCAGCGCTCTGTTCCCTCACAGTGAGTCACCAGAAGCTGCTGCTCCTGTGCTTTCCCTCCCCTCATTTTATTTTGAGAAGCTGAATTTCTGGTTTCTCTGCATCTGAAACTCCTAATTTTATTTTTTTTTCCTCCTTCAGTTTGACAAGTGGACAGATGGCCAGAGGAGGAGGATCCTGGTGGACCTGCTGGAACGCTGCTCCCTGTCCCAGCAGAAATTCTGTGCCAAGCAGCTCCAGGCCCGAGTCCCCACCGAGGCCGTCGATTTTACCACGAGGCTCCCTCGGGTCCTGTCCTTGTACATCTTCTCCTTCCTGGATCCACGGAGCCTCTGTCGATGTGCACAGGTAAAAAAAGCCAGCACCTGCCTGGCCTTCAGAAAGCCAGGTCAAAGCAGTTAAAAAAACAAAAGGAAAAAAAAAAAAGGAAAATATTGATTTCACTGATTTTTTGTGAAGGCTTAGATGAATGTTTACTGATGCTTGTTCCTCGGATCCTAAATTAAGCCAGATTGTCCAAGATTCACGAAATTTATGAGTAATTTTAAATGCTCAGTTCTAAAGCATTTTAAAAGTGGCATTTTTAAGGTTGATTATTCCCAGAAAGGAAGCCTGGTACTTCCTGAAAATCACATTCCTCTAAAATACCTTGCACTGTGTGCAGAGCCCTTAATTCTTTGAGAGACATTGGCTTGTGCTTTTGCAAAGAACAACACTTGATCCTGTAAGGAAAACAGATCCTTTAAAATGCCTGAAGTTCAAGTGTTGGATGTGGAGAAGCAGAAAATTCCAGATGGGCTCTGGAGCAAAATGATTAAGACTCCAAAAATCTGAAATGCTGTGAGATGCTGCCCAAAGTGGTTTTAAATTAATAAGTTAGTTTTCAGTGACATTGTTACTGTGCTAATGTAATATTCCGCGTTATTTAAGAATATATAATAATCTCAGCTTGGCTAAGCCTTGCTTTAGGAACTTTAGCATTTCATGTGGATGCAACTCAAATTTTCCGTGACAACAGGTTAGGAAATTCCTTAGAATCACAGAATATCTTGAGTTGGAAGGACCCCACATCACGAAGGCCTTGAAAGCTTTAATCAAAGGTTTAAATGGAGCATTAAAATAATTGAATTTATTTGAGATTATGTGGGAATTACATCCAAAATCTTGGGATGCTTTAAACCCCAACGTTTCCAAGTGGCTGGGAATTCATTCACAGGTGAGCTGGCACTGGAAGCACCTGTCAGAGCTGGACCAGCTGTGGATGCTGAAGTGCCTGCGTTTCGGGTGGCTCCTCAACTTCTGCCCCACGCCCTTCGAGCAGGGCGTCTGGAAAAAGCACTACATCCAGATGGTGAGGGAGCTGCGCCTCACCCGGCCCAAGGTACTGCTGCCTTCAGCCTCAGCTTCCAGAACTCCCGCTTTCTGTACTGATTTCGGGTCCTACCAGTGCTTCAGTGTCCATTCCGTGACTCCTTTCCTCTGCCTCCGTATTTTATTTCGTGTTCAGACTCAAATGTTTATTTTTTGTTTTGAATGTTGCAGCCTCACAAGCAGTGAGTTCTGCAGTTCAAGCTACAAAATGGCTGACTGTTTTCTCTACAAGGTCTTTTGAGGCTAAACTATCCAATTGAGAAATGACACCTAAATTATTTTCACTTTTAACCCAATAATCACTCAAATTCCACAATGTGGACTTTTCTATCCAATTACAAAATACCATCCAAACCCCTGAAGAAGGAGGATCGGCCACCGCCCTAAAATCTCCATCTTGTTTATATATATTTCTATATTCTAAAACCTTAAACTCTCAAGTTTTCCACCATGTGATATTACACACTTCTAATCAAACTCCACAGCCATAATCCCAGTTCTAACATTTAATTTTGGAAGCTTTCTCCACAGCCTCAGGTCAAATAAAGTGTTCTCTGTTGGACTTTCAGCACAGAAAGTTTAAAATTTTCTTGTTGCGGTCTTGTTATTCTCTGTTGGACTTTCAGCACAGAAAGTTTAAAATTCTCAGCATCCAGGGCTCCAACAGTGTTTAACTCAATACAGAGCGTTAGCAAGTTCTCCTCACAGCTTAGTTAGACAAAACAATCCTTTTCCAACCCAAAAACCAAGGTCACCATTGTAGGTTCAGGCCCCAAAATGTGTAAATTGATGGGATCAAACTGGGAGAATGTGACTTTGTTACATAATTATAATTGAATAATTAACCCCCAATATTCAAATGGCCAAAAACCTATAAAAGTGGGAAAACTCATGACTGGTGGAAAATGGATTTGTAGAGAATTCTCCAAGCCTGACAGAAGGCTCCCACATCTGTGTGCAAACTTTGGGATGAGAAATGCTGGCTTAGAAACGCCATGGAACAGGACAGACATCGTTGAGAGAGAAACGGAGCTAGACACAAGTTTCAAAAGATAACATTATAAATGAGACTGGATACTTTAGAGAAATAAAACGGTGAAAGATGCACTGTAGTAAGAACCACAAAGGGTAATTTTAGATTATTGGGTTTGAGGGATTTACAGTGTGGTGTGGTAAAAGTTGATGGGTTAAGAAACACTTATAATGTATTTTAATGAAGAAATACTTGGCTTCTGATTGTGATGGTGTGAATTATACCACCTGTATTGTCTCACCCTTCACATGAGAGTGAAAATAGAATAAAGGTTTTTAAAATGCCTCTCAGTTGCCCCATCTCTGGGTCAGACAAGGGCTTAACCCAACAGTGACCCATTGTCCATCTTGGCTATAGCCTTGGCCAGGCCCTTGCACTGCCCAAGGTGTACCCTTGGAAAGCCTTTTTAATAAATATTTGTTTTATTTCTCTAGCTCTTGTTTTATTTCTCGGTCTAGCCTCTGTTCCAGGTTGCCTCCCCAGCCATCACACCTCCTCCACGGGTGTTTGTCCCCACTGGGAAAACTGAGCCCCTCTGCCTCGTGATCGTTTTGGGATCCTCCTGGCCTGAATTCCAAGCTCGGCTCTTTAATTGAAAGCAAAGTCTGGCTTTAAATCAGGCTCTCTGTAGTTGATAGACAGAAGCTGATGCAGCTCAACAGCAGCTCAGCTCATCCTAATACGGATTAAAGGGCTTGGGTGCCTCTTTCTGTCCACTGACCACAATGGAGCCCACAGCGACCACAATTTGAGTTCATCCCCAATGATTATAACTCTAAATTTATCTAAATTTATTTAATAATTATCATTATTAAATGAATAAATTTATTTATTCATCATAAAACTCATTTTCTTCTTTCCACCTCTCCAATTAGACTCCTTCCAAGGACGAGTTCATCGTTATCGACGTGCAACCAGTAAAAAGCAACGTCCCAGAGAGGAAACTTTCTGTGGCAGGGCTGGGGACGAGCAGGGGGAAGAAGGAGCTCCCTCCCTGGCGTTCACCCGACAGGAACCCCACGGACACCGTCCGCTACAACTACCTGGACAACCAGCACCCCATCGAGCAGGCCAGGCAGGCGTAAGAGGGCTTCACATTTTCCTTTTCCCCCGTGGAACAAGATTTTCCATGTCCCCTCTGCCTGTTCTGGTTGCAAACTCATTTTCCTGCTCTTTTTGGCTTTTTTTGGGTGGGTTTTGGGCCAAAGCTGCCGCTGCTTTGTGTCCTCTCTGCACAGCTTTTGTAATTATATCTGAGTTCTGTTTTCAGAAGTGAGTTGAGGGTGGAACTCCTGGGGGATGTTGCAGAGCTGCAACAGGAGGAATCAGGCCAAGGGTTTGTTGGAGGGTGTTTGAAAATCGAGCTGCCAGGCTGAGAGGAATGTGTGGGTTTCGCAGGGGCAGAGGGAGAATGAATGAATTGTGATGAAATGTAATTCTATCTCTGGGAGGATCTCCTGGCTCACAGGAGGTTGGGATGATTGAATTGCAGCGCAGGTGTAAGAGGATGTCAGGGCATGGAGGTGATGAATGGTATTTGTGTCTGCTCTGCCTGGATCCATCACTTCCTGGGCTCCCAGAATTATCCTCATGGGAAAAAAAAGGCATTTCCCTCCCAAAGCAGAGCTGTGCACTGTTAGAACTGCTCCAGGTTTTCCTTTGTCACCTCTGGCATCAGAGATTTTCCAACTCTTGGGTCCAGGGTCAGTTTTCTGTGCATTAACCAGCCCAGGGAGGGTGTGGCAGTGCCCTGTGGGAAGAGCTCACCCTTTTCTTGTGTAAATCCCTGGAAATGCCACCTCTGACACTTCCCAGGGGTCACCTCAGCCCAGCTGGCGTGACAAGGGTGAGGCTGCCATTAATCCAAGCCTGGCAAAGAGGGTCCTCTTGAGCATTCCCTGTTCTCTGTGGGAATCCACAGGCCGAGCAGGAGATTCCTCTGGGCCGTGCCAACAAAAACCTTGGGAACCCACAGAGCCACGACAAAAAAGCACCCGGGTTTTGTTTAAACAAATACCAAACAGAGCCAAGATTATCCCTGCACTCAGGAACAATCAGCTCAGGGATTGTTTGGCCAAGCACTCTGGGAGATCTTTCCCAAACCCACCGGGAGCTCCCCGAGCAAAAACCTCGCATGAATCACGTTTTAATCCGCGTCCCCTGCTCCTTGGATGTTGCACTACTTCAAAGAGCTTCCCAGTTTCCACCTCACCCTCTTTCTTGTGGGATGTTTCCCAACTCCAACACCGCTTTTTGGGTCGTGTTCTTTGAGGTTTTTAAGGGAATATTTTCACCGGACGCTTCCTGCTGCAAACAAACCTGGTGTTGTTCTCCAGCCGCGCTCAATGGTTTTGTGTAGCAGCTCCCAGAGGTTTCTGGGAGGCTCAGGATTCTCTTGTGCCATTTCTGGGAGGTTCAGGATTCTCCTGAGCCGTGAAAAAAGTGGGACAAGCCTCGTTTGAAGAGTTTAAATGTCGCCTGTCCCAGCGTTGAGCTGTGGAACCAGGTGAGAACAATTCACCTGAAATAATGAAACAGTAAATAATAAATAAATAATAAATAATACATACACTCCCCGTTTGCCTCTCCCCAGCGAGATCCCAGCCCGTCTCCATTTGTGGGGAATGTTTTAATGCCAAGTCTTCCTGCAAATCTGCCATTTATCCTCAATTACAGAGGATTATTGCGAGGAGAGAGAGGAATTCTGCGAGATTTGCCTGTTTATTGAGGATCTGCCTTTAATATCCCTTAAGCTGCAGGTAATTGCTGCTGCTCAGGCTCATCTGTGCCGATTATTCAGCAGCACAGGTGCTGCCTCATTTCAGGTGCTGACCCAGCCTCCCACTCCCACAACGACACTCTGCAGCTTCTTTTCCAGGGACACTTTGCTGTGCCTTCCCAAAAATCCTCCCACCGAGGCTCTGCCTTGTGTTCTCCACCTTTCGGGAATTGAGAATCAAGGAAATTGATTCTGGGGCTGTTAGAGCGTGGAAAATATCATTATTCAGCTCTCCAGTTCTTCAGTGGATCCCACGAGCATCCCCCAGGTTTTGGTGAGGGCGGCAGGAAAAGGTCACCGTGGTCCTGATGTCCCTTTGGGGTGCCAAATCTTGGTTTGGAGGCTCCCAGGAATCCACCTCAGACCCTGCCCGACCAGGGCTCAGCTTGGAAGGCAGAACAGGATCCCGAGATAAACATCTCCCAGCCCCGCCGGCGATTCTCCTTTCAGATGAGCCGGATTCCAGGAGCTCAAGGGCAAAACAACCTCTGCTCATGTAAAATGGATGTTCGGGAGGAAGGAGGGCGCTGTGAAACGAGACCCTGCAACAACAGAAGCGATTTCCAGGGGTTTGCCAAAGGGAACCCGGGAGGGGAAATGGCTTTTGCTGCGGTCTGGAAAGGAACAGGGGTGAGGATTTCCCTCAGGACGTGGCAGAACTCGCAGAAACTCTGAGTGATGGTGGAGAAAAAAGGACTGCAGGGAGCTCTTCGAGGCCAGCACCTTGACTGAGAATCCCTGAGCCGACAAAAGCTTTTTTTCCCATTTGAGTGCCGGGGAGCTGCGCAGTGTGAATAAACAGGATCACATCAAAGGAATACCTAACGCCACCATCAAAGCAAGGTGTGAGAGGAGTCACTGGCTGCTGCCTCGACTCCAAGTTAATCTCCCTAATTCCAGGTTGGATTTTGTAGAATTTAAGAGGTACTCCACCAAAAATAAGTTTTTCCTAACTCTTGGGCCTGGTTAAAATCTCCTCGGAGCCCGACCTCGCTCTGCAGTTGTTTTCTGGTCCAAAGGGAGAGGAGGACTCTGCTGCTCATCACATCAAGGTGAAATATTGACATTTAAATGGCAGAGTTCATGGAATTCCACAATGGCTTGGGTGGAAAGAGACATTAAAATTCATCCAGTTCCAGCCCTGACTCCTTCCACTATCCCAGGCTGCTCCAAGCCCCATCCAAGCTGGCCTTGGACATTCCAGGGATCCAGGGGCAGCCACAGCTTCTCTGGGAATTCCAGCCCAGGACCTCCCCACCCTCTCAGAGAGGGATTTTTTCCTAATATTTAATCTAAATCTCTTTTACTTTAAAACTGCTCATGGAAAAAGTAATTTCTTGTCATCTGTGATGACGAAGAGTTTTCATCTGTTTCTTGGCTGGCCTTTTTGAGTCATCAGCTGCCTTCTCCCTCCCACAGCAGCACCAAAACAACACTGCTGAGAATTCCTAGCAGGGAACTCATCCTTGTTTAGCCAAAAAAAAAAAAGGGGAAATGTGGGAAGCAGAAGGAGCTGCAGTCAATTCTCAATTAGGCAGCGCAGTGGAAATGGAGTCCTCTAAGTGGAAACACAAAACACATTCTGCAGGCTGTGAGACCATAATTGGCTCTTTAGCTTTGAAAAGCAGATCAATACATTTCCAGACAGCAGCTGGGCAGTGCTCGCTGGGGAGAACAACAACACCGGCCCACAGCTGGGGAGTGCCCGAAAAACAGGGTTCACTTGCAATCTGCACGATCACTGAAACCTGGTTTTTGTTTCTGCTGGATCTCTTTGCTGGTTGCTCAGAAAGGCAGGAGTTTGGACCCTAAAAACTGTGCCCAGGAGCCCAGTGAAAACCCCCCCTGAGGGAGCGAAGGAGATGGGACGGAGATCCCAAATAAGTTCCCTGGGAGGTTTGGATTTAGCTGGGACAGTGTGGGAAAAGCTTCCCAGTCACTGAGCAGGGAAATTAGGAGCAGCAAGGACCAGACGTGCAGCCAAGGGAGTGGTGAGGTGATAGAGAGGAGATACAGACAGGCTTGCATTACAAATTGCCTGGAAGGGGTTATCAAAATCCCTCAATAGGATCATAGCTGTGGCTATCGGTGTTGTCATTTGTCACAGCCACGATTTCTGGTACGGCTGGTTTGTTTTCTGCCTGAATTGTCCAAGCAGCTTTTTGTTGTAGACAAAAATAAAAAAAAACCCAAACCCTCCAGAGATCAGCAAGGAAGGATTTGCCTCTCTGGGCACAAAGAAATATTGCATAGGGGAAGTGAAAGATTTTTATCTGAAGCGAGTTAGGAAATTTTTTCTGTGGGGCTCCGATCTGCCTCCAGAGGCCCAGGAGGGCGTTTCTGTCGCGCACAGTTCTGCTGGAAGGCATCTGCTGTTTGTGCTGCTGCTTGCCAATAAATCAAAAGATTTGCCTCCCACTTGATGATGAATAATGAATTCCAATTGCATCGAGCGCTGGAGCTGCGCCAAGGCCGCGGCCTCGAGCCTCAAGACAGGGCCCTGCTCCTTCTCACGGCCAAAACGCCGCGTCCTTCCCCCTCCTCTGCCCTGGGGGAATTTATGGCCACGGGCTGCCTCTAAAAAACAGTTGCATATTGTCCTGGAGTGTTTACCCGACGAGAAAATAATTATTCTGGTTAATTGTTCTGCTGGGAGCAGGCCCCGTTCCTGACAACGAGGGAATCGCTCGCGTGAGAAGGACTCGGTCCCCTCGCTCCTCTCGCCCTCTTCGTGCTGCTCAAAAGCCAGCCCAGCTCCCTGAGGGCGTGTGGGAATCAAAAATATTCCTTAAGGGAGGAAAAGGGGGGGAGAAACAGCGATTCAGCACTGGGAGTGAGACCCGCCGTCCTTTTTCCCTGTCCTTGCTCCTTGCGTTTTCCTGACCTGGAGCTGAGGTTGTGGGGGTGACCTGACACCACGATTTGGACACAGCAGCAGATACCTAAATTTACACTAATAATTTACACTAATAATTTACACTAATAATTTACACTAATAATTTACACGAATAATTTACAATGATATTTTACAATAATAGTTTACAATAATATTTGCAGTCACAAGGCCAAGGCTGCCTTCTACCCAAAGGTCACATCATCATTTAGGATGGAAAACACCTTTAAGATCACCAAGTCCAACCATAACCAGGTCCTTCAAAGTGACCAATTAATTCCCAGCTGGAATATTTTGGATGGAATTTTCTCCCTTTTTTTTTTTTCTTTTTTTTTGTGTTTAAAAACAGGACACTGCCAGGTCCACAAAAATGATCAGTTCATTCCCAGCTGGAATATTTTGGATGGAATTTTTTAGGGTTTTTTTTGGGGGGTTGATTGTTTGTTTTGGGTTTTTTTGTCTTGTTTATAAACAGGTTGTTGTTTTCCTCAGTTTCCTATTTGAAATAATGCTGGATTTGACTTTATGCTCCTGGACTGGGATGAGGGAATGCTGGACACGTGCTGGTGGTGTGATCCTGGTTTTTTACAGGATAAAAGCTGCATTTGAGTCCATTTCCCCCCTTTATACCTGTGGTTTTGTATTCCTACTGTGCTTTTTCACTGGGAGAACCACTCAGAGCTTCTGCTTTAAATTCCCAGATTCATTTCATGGAATTTGAATGTGGAATGAATGCCTTTGGATAATGAACCTGCCTGAGTGCTTAGAAATAATAATGCCTCAGAGTCTGGATTTTACTCCTGATATTGGGGGAAAAAATGTGGCCACTGGCCATATTCCCGTGCAATTCACTTAATTTTCACACTCTGGAATATTCCTGTTCTGCCAGTTAATTGTGTTGAACTTCATAGCAGCTGCATATAATAGAAAAAAGATGCAAATACATGTGTAGAATTATTTGGTTACAAAAAACACGGAATAAACCTTGTTGGAGGGGCAGCCCCAGCCTTTTTCACACGTCAGGTCACACAGACTTCACTGAAAACTCCCAAATCGATTCAGCTCAATTTTCTGTGGATTTCCCCAAGGAGCTGTAACAATCTGAGGCAGACTCAGCTTAAATCACTGAGTCCTGAGCTTGTGTTTGAGCGCCAGGATTTATCACAACTTTAAAAATAAAATCAAGTTCCCACCTTCCCCTGAGCCCCGAGTGCGCTCTTTGGGGCAAGATAAAAAACGTGTTATCTTTCCAGGCGGCAACACCCCAAAGGATTTGACTTTTACCACCCTCGGGGCAGCAAGTGCGGAGCATTCATTGAAATTGTCGCGTTCTGCTCGGCAGGAGGAGGAAGGGAGGAGGGCGCACCCCGGACCTGAGCAGGGAGGCGGCCGAGAGGAAGAGGAGAGGAGGATGCGCTCAGCTCGGGAAGGTGAAATGGCTGGCGGGTGTCACCTGGGGGTGATTCCTGCACTGCCGGGCACGGGGGAGCTCGGGGCTTTTCCCGCAGGGAATCACCAAATCCGCCGCGGCTGGAACCTCGCTGCGCTCCAGACACTGCTGGGTGGGAACTGGCGGTGCACAGAGTGACCCTGGCATTTACTTACAGTGACCCTGTGATTTATTAATTTATTTACAGTGACCCTGTAAATTTAATCATTTATTTACAGCGACCCTGTAAATTTGTTCATTTATTTACAG
>NW_005054576.1:484675-488671 GCF_000277835.1 Geospiza fortis
TTATTAATTTATTTACAGTGACCCTGTAAACTTATTAATTTATTTACAGTGACCCTGTAAATTTAATCATTTATTTACAGTGACCCTGTAATTTATTAATTCATTTACAGTGACCCTGTAATTTATTAATTTATTTACAGTGACCCTGTAAATTTATTAATTCCCTGCGGGGTGCAGAGGTTCAGGGACATCACACCATAACCAATACGACCCAGTGAAGCCAAATTTATTATCCCTAAAAAAGATATTATTATTATTATTATTATTATTATTATTATTATTATTATTATTTAGAATAATTATTAATATATTTATTATTCTATTTATAATAAATCTCTACTGTCCGCGTGTCTCTAGCTAATACATGATTGGTTAATCCTGGCTGTTCACATGTCTAAAATGACTGGATCATCTCATTTTTCTTGCTGTGGTGGTCTGGCCCACCCATGGCTCAGTTTTCTCTTACTTTCCCAAGCTTGCTGACAAACTTGCTGAGTCCTGCTGACTCTTCTTGTATCTTTTTCAAGGCTATCCCGAGCCCATTTCTGAGTCTGTCCGTTATCCATTGTTTGTGAGCGTGTCCGTTCTCCGGGCTGGCCTGTGCATCGGCTGAATATGGCCATTGTCTTGCAAGAACTCCTCAACCTGCAAAAAACTCTCAACAATTTACCTCTCCTCTACCCCCAAAAATCCCATTTCATGCTTTTTACAAAGTGCTGCCACAGTTCCTTCATGATTTTTGCATCTCTTCCCAAAATTTCACGACTTCGGATCGCCGTGGTTTGACGTTCGTTTGTTCGTTCGTTCTGCGCGCCCCGAGCTCGAGCAGAGCAGCCCCAAACCTTAACACTGAGAGCTCTTTGTGCTAAAATAGGACATCCTCCCATGAAAGGAGCCCAGGGAAGTCATTCCAGAAAGCTCCACGGGCTCTGGAAACAAAGAGGTGCCAGGACAAGGCCGTGCTCAGCGGTTCTGGGAGCGGACCTGCGTTCCCCGAGCACGGAGGGCAGGGAAGGCCTGGGAGCTGAGCTAAAAAAGGGTTACAGAAAAGAGAGGCATTGTCCCCAGCTGGGGAGGCATCCTCCTGACCCAAATACAGCCTCGCGTGCAAGGGAATCGATTCTGGCACGGTTGGAGCACGGAAAATGTCATCATCGAGCCTCAACACTCTCTGCACATCAGTGTCCTCACACTGTGGGGCTTTAACTTCTTTTTGCCAGGGTCAGGATTAAATGCTCCAGGGGGCGTTTCTTGTTCGGACTCGGAGCTTTATTGGTTCTTAGCTATTTTACAATAGATAAGTCTATTTTACAATAAAATAAGTTCTGCAGCACTTCACTCTCACAAACTAAAAATGGAGCCCTATCTCTCTCTCTACAAGGCCTTTTAAGGATAAAAAGAAATGACACCTAAATTATTTCCATTTTTAACCCAATAACCAACCACCCGTGGCCTGCAATGGGGACTTTTTTATCCAATTACACAAAACCACCCCAACCCACGGAGAATAAGGTGAAGAAGAAGGACCAACCTCTGCCCTAAACCCTCCATCTTGTTTATATATATTTCTATATTCTAAAACCCCAAACTCTGAGTTTTCCACCATGTGATGTCACACATTTCTATTCAAACTCCACACCCACAATCCCAGTTTTATAATTTAATTTTGGAAGCTTTCTCCACAGCCTCAGCTCAAATGCAGTGTTCTCCTGTGGGTCAGCCCCAAAAAGTCACAGAAAATCTAAAATTCTCAGCAGCCAGGGTTCCAACAGCCCATCACAATTTCCCAATTTTGAGTTGTTCCATTGCCAGGCCAGCAGTGGAAGGATCTCAGCTCAGAGTAAAAAAATAAGTGAATTTGGTTTTCTCTCCCTGGATTTTAAGGAAAGTTATGTGATGTTCAAGTTAATTAACTTGCAATCCCAACCAGGAAGGATTTAAGTGACAAAAAATCAGAGAATCACAGGATTGTTGAAGTTTGAAAAGATCTTTAAGATCATCCAGTCCGATCATGCCTCTGCCACCGCTGATCTGTGTCCCCAAGTGTCACTTCCATAGGGATTTTTAATCCCTCCAGAGATGGGGACTCCACTGGAGCCCTGAGCAGCTGTGCCAGGGCTGGGCAGCCACAAATGAGCACTAAAAACAATAAAACTGAGGTTAAACCAGGCGGATGCCTAAGAAAAAATTAAAAAAATACATAATTCTCTAGGTATAATCCAAAATGAATTTCCATTTCTTATTAAGGGTAGCATTGGGAAACCTGGTTGAAATGAAAGGCCTTTGGAAAGGCTCTTATTGAATCAAGTCTAAATAAAGAAGCTTAATGTGCAAATCTTCCAGCAAATCCTTAGAAGAAGAACAGCCTGGGATGAAAGAATAAATGCCCGAGGCGAGCAAACACCGAGTTCAAATTAAAATGAAACCCTCAAACAGATCAGTGATCCAAGTGCAGAGTGTAGGTGAGAATAAAGAATGTTCCAGGCAACAATGGAGATGTAAAAAGGGATTATTAGACAGAGCTCCCAGCTCAGGAGGCCCCACCAAAATAAGAATAAAAACTTAATTAAGGGGACATCCACCGGCTCCACGTCTCCGTGTGCTGCATGAGAAACCCTGGGAGGGTTTGCAGTTTGTTACTCAACGTGGAAAGCAGAAAATGTGACCAGGCTGGCTCTTCATCTGGAATAAATTAAAGTCAATTGGCCTAATTAGAGTAAAGAGCAAATGACAGTGAGTGGAGTTAATTAGGTTTCTAATGAAGGGCCACGTTCTGCACGTGGAACCCCCATGTCTGTGCAGGGCCCAGGGAATTCCTGCCCCTTCTTTATCCAGGGAAAAAATTCCCAAATTTTTGATGGGAAAGGTCAAATGGGTGGATCAATGTCAGTCACGCGGGGCTGGCCCTGCCTTTGCTCCAGACACTGCCCCACCCTCACAGCTGCTCCCAAATTATTTTCAGCCCTTCTAAAAATTCTTTTTAGTCCTTAAATAACTTCTTTTTGACAGGATCAGTCCTCCCTGCCTCCTGCCTGTGTCCTAAGGTAACGGGATTGTAGGATTTGAAGGCAGGAGTGCATTTTTTCCACAGCATTTTGATGGGAAATTGAGACAAAATCCCATTTCCAGGAGGTGGGAAGAGCTGACAGGAAAATCCAGGATTCCCAGCACAAGGTCCTGTGCAATGTATATTAATATTTTATAAACCTTACTTTGAATTTTCTTTATTCAACATAATAATGTTTGTTCTCTATTCTTACTAAATAACTTGGATCAGTCAAAAAAAACCAAAAACAACAACAAAAAACCCCAAAAACAACAACAAAAAACCAAACCAAACCAAAACAAAAAAACCCAAAAGAACAAAAAACCTCAAAAACAAAAACAAACAAACAAAACAAAAAAACAAAACCAAAAAAAATCAACCAACCAAACAAAAAACAATAAACCAAACCCAAGCTGTGATTTTCCAGAATCTGGGGGATTTTTTTGAATTTTTGGGATTTTTCTCAAGGAATAAACTGGTTTGTTAGGATTTTCTTTCCCTTGGCTTACTTTTTATCCTAAATAAAAGTTAAAATAAACTTCATCCTTTACACTTTTGGGTCTTCAAACACTGAGCAAGATTGGGGACATGCACAGGGGAGAATCTGGGCATTAACATATTAATTGGTGTGGAGAATTAATTAATGTGGGTTTAGCTTTACTGGCACCAATTTCTAATTGGGTCCTTCTGTCCTTAAGGCACCAGAGCAAAGCTCAAATAAAGCAAATTATGGCTTTAGTTTTAGGATTATCATTAAGGGATATCATTTAGGAATAAAATGTATAGAGTCAATATTTATTTATATTATTCTGTAGAACTGATAGAATAGAACTTGGGAATAAAAGTTATGGAATGTATAGAATTTCCCAGTGGATTCCAATGTTTTCAGTCCGTCTGAAGCTGTTTGGGATGATGATTTCTCTTCTCCTTCTCCTTCTCCTTCTCCTTCT
>NW_005054576.1:488790-489414 GCF_000277835.1 Geospiza fortis
TTCCCTTTTCCCCTTCCTGCTTTCCCCTTCCTGCTTTCCCCTTCCCCTTTCCTTTTCCCCTTCCCCTTTTCCTTTTCCCTTCCCCCTTTCCCTTCCCCTTCCCCTTTCTTCTTTCCCTTTCCTCTTTCCTTTTCCCCTTTCCTTTCCTTTTCCCCCTTCCCCCTTTCCCTTCCCCCTTCCCCCTCTCCTTCCCTTTCCCCTTCCCCTTTCCTTTTTCTTCCCCCTTTCCCCTTTCCCCTTCCCTTTTCCCTTTCCTTTCCCCTTCCCCCTTCCTTTCCCCCCTTTTCCCTTTTCCTTTTCTCTTTCCCCTTTCCTTTTCTTTTTCCCTTCCCCTTTCCCCCTTTCCCCCTTCCCTTTCCCCTTTCCTTTTCTTTTCCCTCTTTCCCCTTCCCCTTTCCTTTCCCCCTCTCCCTTCCCTTTCCCTTTTCCCCTTTCCCTTTCCCCTTTCCCATTTCCCATTCCCCCTTTCCCTTTTCCCTTTCCCATTTCCCCTTTCCCCTTTCCCTTTCCCTTTCCTTTTCCCTTTCCCTCTCCCCCTTTCCCCCTTTCCCCTTCCCTTTCCCTTTCCCTTTCCCTTTCCCTTTCCCTTTCCCTTTCCCTTTCCCTTTCCCTTTCCCCTTTCCC
>NW_005054576.1:489685-491378 GCF_000277835.1 Geospiza fortis
CCGAGCCGCGGCACGGAGGAGCTGCGGGTGCCACCAGGGGGGACACCGGGTCCCCGTGTGAGTGTCGTGTCCTGTCCTCGGGGACAGCACCCAAATCATGGAGTCATGCAATGGTTTGGGTGGGAAGGGACCTTAAACCCCATCCATTCCACCCCTGCCACCTTCTGCTGTCCAAGCCCTCTCCAACCTCTCCTTGGACACTTCCAGGGATCCAGGGGCAGCCACAGCTTCTCTGGGAATTCCAGCCCAGCCACAGCTTCTCTGGGAATTCCAGCCCAGCCCCTCCCCACCGGCCCAGCCAGGAATTTTGTCCCAAATCCCACCCAAATCTCCCCTTTCCCAGCAGGAAGCCATTCCCTGTGTCCTGTCCCTCCATGCCTTGTCCCAAGTCCCTCTCCAGCTCTCCTGGAGCTGCTCTTTGGGGTGGAGGACCAGGAAGTGCTCTGGATGGTGGGAACCACAGGGTTTCCAAAAACAAGGAGCCAGAGCAACACGATCCCAAACACTCTGATGCCACCTCAGTCTGGGGTTGGCTTTGGAAGCTCTTCCTGGAGCATCCCGCAGCTGCTCAGGGTCAGGAGCCTGCTGGAAAAGCCTTTCTGGGGTTTTTGGGAAGTCCTGCTGGTTCACCCAGGGGTTGTCACTGTGGGGGTTTCAATCTGTGAGCCCTGGTGGCTTTTTGTGCCGAGATGGTGAAGAACCTGGCGGGAGCAAAGGCAAAGAGGATTTTGGTGGAATACTGTTGGGATTTTAGGGGAGCCACCGGGGTAGAGTGATGGGAGATCCTACAGGGAAATGATTATCCAGTAATTATTGGTGATCCCATCTAGATGGGAGATGATGGAGCACCTCCAGGATCCCTTTGGATCTCCCAAACTTTGCTTTTTTAGCAGATCCATGGGTTAATCTCCACGAGGAGGATCCACAGTGCAAATCCCAAATCCTTGTGACGGGAGAAAGGATCCAAGAAAGAGACCAGGAAAACTCTGGAATGCTTGGATTGGGCTGGATTAGGGATTGGATTTTAAAAATTCCTTCACTGGAAGGGTTGTCCAGGGTGGAGGGATTTAAAATCCCCGTGGATGTGACCTTTTGGAGAACTTTTGGATGGAGAACTTTTCCAACCCTAACAATTCCATGATTCCATGAATGAGGCCTCAGGAAAACACAAGAAAACTTTATTTTAGAGGGTTTTTTTTCTATCAGAGAGAGACAAATCCTATTGCAATTCCTTCAGTGACCTCTCCCAGAGCTCTGTGAGCTCCACCAGGCTCTTCCCAAAGTAAACACCCCAATTTTGGATCCTGCTTTGCCAGGCCGTGTTTGCAGCCTGTCAGGAAGGGACAGAAAAAGGGAAAATGTTTTGATTGATGATTATTTCCCCTATAATGAGACCACAAGTGGGAATAACCTGTCCACTCAATCCAGATTTGGAATGGTAGTTGAGGTATTAAATGCCACAGAAATCCCAAGGACCGGCTGAGCATTTACATACATTTAAAACCTGAATTCTCTGAGTTAAGCTGAATTCTCTAAATTAGTCTGATTGTTACCATTTTCTCTCTCACGCAGCACCTCCTCTGTTTGAGGCTCAGCCCTGGCACATTCCTTCATCCACCCAAGGATCCGACACGGAATGAGGGAGGATCCAGAGCATCCTTCATCCAAGCAGAACAGGAATTCATCCCCCTGG
>NW_005054576.1:491394-497268 GCF_000277835.1 Geospiza fortis
TTCCTGCTGGCTTCGGGATCTGGACCTGTTTTCCTGTAGCTGGTGCTACATTCCCTTTTCCTCCTGGGTACACCTGGAATTTTGACCTTGGAGAAGCCTCCTTAGATCCTTGGGAGGTTTCCTGTGGATCATCTGGACATCCTGGAGCACATCCCATGGAAAACTTGGACACAGAATTCCTTCCTCGTGTTAAAGCAATTCCATTTTTCCATTGTGATAGTGAGGAGGAAATCAAATCCAACGCTCTGAATTTGCACCTGGATCCACGAGGAGCTGGAATTAAGAGATTGGGAATCCCATGCTCTCCCTCTCTCTCATTGATCTTTTCTGCAATTTGGGAAATTCCCAGAAAATGCAGCAAAGAGCAATTTTTGAGGATAAGGGCATTGAAAGCACAGAAAACTGAATTTACCCCAGAGAGCTGGGACAAAACGGAACTTTTCCACACATCAGGAAAAATCATGGCAAGCACACAAATCCTCAGCATTTATGGAGGAAATTCCAACCACCAATCACAGAGTCACAGAGCTATTAAGGATGGAAAAGACCTTTTAGATCCCCAAATCCCTTTTAGATCCCCAAATCCCTGCCCATTTCCCCAAACCATGCCCACAGGTGCCATATCCACAAGTTTTCCATTCAGTGGAATGAAGATTCCATTCTTTCCATGAAGAAATTGCTCCTAATATCACACAACCACAGAATCACAGAATTTCTAGGTTGGAAGAGACCTTTAAGATCATCGAGTCCAACCCATCTTCTAACACCTCAACTAGACCATGGCACCAAGTGCCAGATCCAGTCTTTTTTTAAACACATCGAGGGATGGTGACTCCACCACCTCCCTGGGAAGATGATTCCAGTATTTGACCACTCTTTCTGTGAGAAACTTCCTCCTTAATTCTAGCCTGTATCTCCCTTGGACACAAGAGACTGTGTGCTCTTGTTCTGTCTGTTGTTGCCCAGAGAAAGAGACCGACCCCAGCTCAGCACAGCCACCCCTCAGGAAGCTGTAGAGAGTGATAAGGTCACCTCTGAGTCTCCTTTTCTCCAGGCTGAACAACCCCAGCTCCCTCAGTCGTTCTTCACACGGCTGGTGTTCCAAGCCCCTCACCAGCCTCGTTGCTCTTCTTTGGACACACTCAAGCATCTCAATGTCCCTCCTAAACTGAGGGGCCCAGAATTGGACACAATACTCAAGGTGTGGCCTCACCAGTGCCGAGTACAGGGGAAGAATGACCTCCCTGCTCCTGCTGGCCACACCATTCCTGATACTGGCCAGGGTGCCATTGGCCTTCTTGGCCACCTGGGCACACGGCTGGCTCGTGTTCAGCCGGCTGTCACCAGCACCCCCAGGTCCCTTTCTGCCTGGGCGCTGCCCAGCCACACCGTCCCCAGCCTGTAACGTTGCAGGGGGTTATTGTGGCCAAAGTGCAGGACTCGGAGCTTGGACTTATTGAACTTCATCCCATTGGTTTCTGCCCATCCATCCAACCGTTCCAAATCCCTCTGCAAAGCCCTCTGTCCCCCTGATAGAGCGACACATGCCCCCAGCTTAGTGTCATCTGCAAATTTGCCAATGAAAGACTCTAAACCCTCATCCATGTCATCGATAAAAACATTAAACAGAACTGGCCCCAGCACAGACCCCTGAGGGACACCACTGGTGGCTGGATGCAGCACCATTCACCAGCACTCTCTGGGCCCGGCCATGCGGCCAGTTCCAACCTGATCCTGCCCTGGTGCAGCTCAAGGATGTTTCAGTGTGGATTAGGAGGAAATTTCTGCTCTGTGAGCAGATTAATCCGTGTCCCCTGAGGGTTTTGGGATCACCACGGCGTTCCACAGGCTGAGAGCATCCAAATCATTGATTTTACAGCTCAGTGCAGTTTTCTCTCCCAGACTTTGGGGTTTTTCCTGGTTTTCCTGTGTTTGGAAGGATGAGTTCATCTCAACCAACACAAAGGCCGAAAACCTGACAAATCTGAGCTGCCACCTCCCAAAAAAGTCAGCCAGGAACTTGCAGATGGGAATCATCTCCTGTATCTTCAGATCTGCTAATTATGCAGAACAGGCTGGTGGGTTTCGCTGAAGAAAGTGAAATTTTGAGGATTTAAAGTGAGGTGGAACAAACCAAAGCATTCACCAGCATCATTCCCTGGAATTGCAAATCTTTCCTCACCAGCCTTTTTTTAACATTTTCCCTCCCAAAATTCCCTAAACCAGGAATTTTGGAAACCAAGTTAAACCAATCACTCCACAGGTGCTTCCTTGGCTTCCTAAATCCAAGATTTTTTAAAAAAAATTTCCATTAGGCAGCAGCTGAGGGTCAGACCCACTTTCCAAACATGGAAATGATGTCAATAATTTATCTTTTCCCATCAGTATTCCCTGGAATTGTACAATTCCCAGGTCAGATCCATGTTCCCAACATGGAAATTATGTCAGTGGTTTAATTTTCCCATCAATATTCCCTGGAATTGTACAATTCCCAGGTCAGATCCATGTTCCCAACATGGAAATGATGTCAATAGTTTATCTTTTCCCATCAATATTCCCTGGAATTGTACAATCCCCAGGATCTGAGTGGTCTCAGATAGGCTCTGTGCCTTTACTGCATCTTAAGTGCTCACTGCACATTTTAAAGCTTAAACCTTCTCTGATTTATAATTTTTTTGCATTTATTTTTGTATTTTATAAAAAAAAAGTTATAAATCAGAGAAGGTTTAAGCTTTAAACTGATGCTGTAAAATAATAAGCAGAACTGTCCAGGAGCGTGTTGAGCCAAGTCAATTATCCTTGGAATAGCAGCAGACCTAGAGAAATTAATCAGAATAAAATCAGATGTACTTATGCTGTCTGTAAACATATTTTACATCATTCCTGAGGTTTGGAATTTGAAATGGAGAGGGGAAAACCAAAAAATCTCTGGGGCAAAACCCATCGAGTGCCTCAGAATGGCAGCCCTGGGCTACAGCCCCGCTCAGATGTGGGCAACAAAACCATCCCAAAACCCCACCTGTGCTTCCCTGGTGTTCCTTGCCCCGGAGGATCGTCAGAGTTTGGTACATTTTGGGAGCCAACATGAAAATTTCCTGATGATTCTGAGCTAAGGAAGCAGAAATTTGGGGGAAAAAAAGACTTACGTGGATGGGGGATTTTTGGGAATGCCAAAGTGGAGGTGAGGGAGGTGGGAGCAGGAGGAGAGCAAATCTCAGCAGCGGTGCTGGGGGGTGAAGGGTTAATGGATGGTTCTGAAAGAGCGTGGAGACCTTGTGGCAAAGGGAGAGCAGCCAGCAGAGGAAATAAATGCGAGATAAAAAGTTGCTGTAATCAGTGGATGAAGCTGATAAGGAGCAGAGCTCAGCTCCAGGGCTGAGTTGTTTTTGGGGAGGCACAAGGACATGGGAATATTTGGGAATATTTGAAATCCACCACCTTGTGCCTGCTGGAGGATGATTTAAACTCTATTCCAGCCTGTTCCACCATGAAATCTGATTTCCAAATGCCCTCAGGCACAGAGCAGGCCTTTTAAAACATCCCACCCCGTGGGAAGAGCTCCTTCCTCATGCCCTTCTCCCTCCCTGCAAGCGCTGCTGAGCCCCAGACATGAGAGTGGTGCCAAAAATCCCCACACCAGCCCCTGGACAGGGAGATTTTCCAAGAAAGTTTTTGACCATCACACAAATCCCCAAGAAATAAATCCTCCAGAACCCCATTCAGACCCCATTCAGATCTCACAGCACACAACAGGGAAAACACCCTCAGACCTCCCCAGCCATGAGAGTGGTGCCAAAAATCCTCACAACAGCCCCTGGATAGGGAGATTTTCCAATTCTGACCATCCCACAAATCCCCCCAGCAGTTGTGTGGCCACTGCCAGCATCTCCCTTCAGTTTATCTGTCATTTAAGGGTTTTTCCCTTGCTGCCTGCTCTGTGCTCCTCCACAGCCCTGTGTTTTCATCCAGGGATTGACCAGGATGGCACCAGGGAGGAGATTTGGGAGCTGGAGCCATCAGCAAGGCCCTGGCAAACAGCACCCACCTGGCTCAAGGTCCTTTCCCAATGAAGGAATCTCTGAACAAAATCTAAACTTAAACAATGATTTGCCCAAGAAATAAATCCTCCAGAACCCCATTCAGATCCCATTCAGATCCCACAGCTCACAACAGGGAAACACCCTCAGAACTCCCCAGCCATGAGAGTGGTGCCAAAAATCCCCACAGCAGCCCCTGCGCAGGGAGATTTTCCAATTCTGACCATCCCACAAATCCCCCCAGCAGTCGTGTGGCCACTGCCAGCATCTCCCTTCAGTTTAATCTGCAATTTAAGGGTTTTTTCCCCTGAAGGAGCTGAATCCTGGCCACACAAAGAAATCAATTCAACCTTGGCTGCTCAGCTCAAGGGTCACTGCCCATCCCAAGCAGCGCTGCAGTGACCCAGGGCACCAGCCCAGCTCCAGAAGCACAAAAAGCAAAAGCTCTGATTCATCTCCAGCCCCGTTCTCTCCACCTCTCCAAATGCAACTGGAGCAACTCCCACAGAACTCCATTTACCAGGCACTCAGAGTGAGATTTGTGGTTCATTTTCATCCAGGCAGCATTTCCTCTCTGCTCACAGGTAGGTTTGTGACCCACCAGAATCCAGGCATTGGCCAGGATGGCACCAGGGAGGAGATTTGGGAGCTGGAGCCATCAGCAAAACCCTGGCAAACAGCACCAACCAAACAATTGCCAATTCCCCAAACAGGAGTTGAGAAAATCCCTGTCTCCAGAAGCTCATGTGAATTTTAGAAGTCACTGGATATTCACAGAAGAATGCTGAGCTGATTTTATAGGATTGCTGAAGAATTTGGGATGCAAGAGACCCCAGGTCCAACCTCCTGCTTTAAGCAGGGTCAGATCTGGGATCATCCCACCTTGCTGAGGGCTTTAGGGCTTTCAAATCCTCCCAAGGAGGAGAGGGCACAACTGCTGCGTGTGGGACATTGTGAGACTTTGGGAATCACGGAAAATCCTGAGCTGCAAGATCATCAAATCCAACTCCTGCACAGACACCCCAAAATCCCTCCCTGGCAGCGTTGTCCTGGAGCCTTGGGAATGTCACCATTCCCTGGGGATCCTGTTCAGTGTCTGACTCTTTAGGGAACAACCTTTTCCCATAAACTTTTTCCCATAAACCTTTTCCCAATAAACCTTTACTCACAATCCAGCCTCCCCTCAGTTGTGCTGGGTTTGCATCTAGGGATCCCCTCAGCCTTTTCCCCCCTCAAACACCCTGTTCCTCTTCCCTGCTCCCTCCTCCGTGCACTCCCCGGGAACCCGCGGGTCTCCAGGAGGGATTTTTCTCCTTTTTTCAGGGAAACCCAGCCGGTTTTTCCCTCCTGGAATCGATGTTTTGCTACCACCTAGCGCTGAGGGGGCGCGGCCTCCTCAGGCCCGTGTGGTTCCCCTCAGGGCAGATAACAGCACCAGAGGGAATTTGGGAACGAGACCCCGGGGAAAATCTGAATTTTAATGGGGAAATAGGATGATCCCATTATTGTGAATTTCAGAAATTGTCCCTTTTAAACTGTTTTTTTCCTGCTCGAGTCGGTGTTTTGCTACCATCTAGTGCTGAGGGAGCACGGCCTCCTCAGGCCTGCGTGGTTCTCCTCAGGAAGGATAACAACACCAGCGGGAATTTGGGAACGAAACCTCGGGGGAAACTGGATTTAAACGGGAAATAGGACGATCCCACTACTGAGAATTTCAAAAATTGTCTCTTTTAAATTGTTTTTTTTCCCTCCTGGAATTGATGTTTTGCTACCATCTAACACTGAGGGGGCACGGCCTCCTCAGGCCTGCATGGTTCCCCTCAGGGCAGATAACAGC
>NW_005054576.1:497406-503960 GCF_000277835.1 Geospiza fortis
CTTTTCCCTCCTGGAGTCCATTTTTTGCTACCACCTAGTGCTGAGGGGGCGCAGCCTCCTCAGGCCCGCATGGTTCCCCTCAGGACGGATCGGAGCACCAGCGGGAATTTGGGAACGAGACCCCAAGGAAAATCTGGATTTGACAGGGAAATAGAACAATCCTATGATTCTGAATTTCAGAAATTGTCCCTTTTAAACTGGTTTCTCCTCCTGGAGTCGATGTTTTGCTACCATCTAGTGCTGAGGGGGCACGGCCTCCTCAGGCCAGTGTGGTTTCCCTCAGGGCAGATAACAGTGCCAGAGGGAATTTGGGAACAAGACCCTGGGAAAAGCTGGATTTAACGGGGAAAGAGGATGATGCCACTACTGGGAATTTCAAAAATTGTCCATTTTCAATCGCTTTTCCCTCCTGGAGTCGATGTTTTGCTACCATACAGTGCTGAGGGGGTGCGGCCTCCTCAGGCCAGCGTGGTTCCCCTCAGGGAGGAACCCAACACCAACAGGAATTTGGGAACAAGACCCTGGGAAAAGCTGGATTTAACGGGGAAAGAGGATGATGCCACTACTGGGAATTTCAGAAATTGTCCCTTTTAAATTGGTTTTTTTCCCTCCTGGAGTCAATGTTTTGCTACCATACAGTGCTGAGTGGGTGCGGCCTCCTCAGGCCAGCGTGGTTCCCCTCAGGGAGGATCCCAACACCAACAGGAATTTGGGAACAAGATCCCAGGGAAAAACTGAATTTTAATGGGGAAATAGGATGATTCCACCACTGAGAAATTCAGAAATTGACCCATTTTAATAGGTTTTTTCCTGCTCGAGTCGATATTTTGCTACCACCTAGCGCTGAGGGGGCACAGCCTCCTCAGGCTCACGTGGTTCCCCTCAGGGAGGATCCCAACACCTGTGGGAATTTGGGAACGAGACCCCGGGGAAAAACTGAATTTTAATGGGGAAATAGGACGATTCCACCACTGAGAATTTCAGAAATTGTCCCTTTTTAATCATCAGCTGTAAGAGCAGCCACCAGGATGTTTTTATACCCTGGGAGTGCTGGGTCCAGGTCCTGGGATAGGAGGGACCTGGAGCAGCTCCAATAAAGATGGGGAAGGGCCTGGAGCATCTCCCTGGCCATGAAAGGCTGAGGGAGCTGGGGCTGTTCAGCCTCGAGAGGAGATAAACGAGAGGGAACCTCATCCCTGGGTGTCCCTGTGTGCGGGGAGGGCTCAGAGCAGGGCCCAGCAATGGCACCAGAGCCACGGGCGGGGAATGATCCCAGTGACTGTGGAGTCTCCTCCCTGGGATATTCCAGAGCCCTCTGGACACACTCCTGTGCCCTGTGCTCTGGGATGGCCCTGCTGGATGGAGCAGGGAGGTGGCAGCAGTGACCCTCTGTGGTCCCATCCAGCCCGACCCATCCTGGGGCTCTGAGAATCTGCAAATCTGCAAATTCTGTGGGGGTGTGAGCCTGAGATCCTGTGATCGCCTGAGTTCGTGATTTTATGAGTCTGTGATTCCTTGATTCTGTGAGTCTGTAGTGCTGTGATTCTGTAGTTCTGTGATTTTGTGAGACTGTGATTCCATGATTCTGTAAGTCTTTGATTCTGTAATGCCATGATTCTCTGGTTCTGTGGTTCTGTGGGTTTTGTGAGACTGCAATTCCATGATTCCATGTTTTCTGTGAGTCTGTGATTCCATGATTCTGTGATACTGTGAGACTGTAATTCCATGGTTCTGTGATTCTGTGAGCCCATGATTCTGTGAGTCTGTTAATCTGTAATTCCATGATTCTGTGATTCTGTGAGACTGTGATTCCACGATTCTGTGATTCTGTAATTCCATGATTCTGTCATTCTGTGCATCTGTAATTCCATGATTCCGTCATTCTGTGAGTCTGTGATTCCATTAATCTGTGATAATGTGAATCTGAAATTCCACGATTCTCTAACTCTGTGAGTCCATGATTCTCTCATTCTGAGTCTGTGATTCCATGGTTCTGTGAATCTGTAATTCCATTATTCTTTCATTCTGTGAGACTGTAATTCCATGATTCTATGAGTGTGATTCCATGATTGTGTGAATCTGTAATTCTCTGATTCTGTAATTCTGTGAGACTGTGATTCCATGATTCTGTAATTCTGTAATTCCATTATTCTGTCATTCTGCGAGTCTGTGATTCCATGATTCTCTGATTCTGTGATTCCGTGAGTCTGTGACTGATTCTGCAGTTCTGTGATTATGCGTGTCTGAGATTCTGAGATTCTGGGAGTCTCTGAACCCGTGACTTTGCGATTCCATGATTTTGTAATTCCATGATTCTGTGACTGAGGCTGAGACTCTGTAATCCTGTGATTCCATGATTCCATCACTCTGCAGTTCTGGGATTCTCTGAGTCTGTGATTCCCTGATTCTGTGAATCGGTAATTTCATGATTCTGTCATTCTGTGAGTCTGTGATTCCATGATTCTGTGATACTGTGAGACTGTAATTCCATGGTTCTGTGATTCTGTGAGCCCATGATTCTGTGAGTCTGTTAATCTGTAATTCCATGATTCTGTGATTCTGTGAGACTGTGATTCCACGATTCTGTGATTCTGTAATTCCATGATTCTGTCATTCTGTGCATCTGTAATTCCATGATTCCGTCATTCTGTGAGTCTGTGATTCCATTAATCTGTGATAATGTGAATCTGAAATTCCACGATTCTCTAACTCTGTGAGTCCATGATTCTCTCATTCTGAGTCTGTGATTCCATGGTTCTGTGAATCTGTAATTCCATTATTCTTTCATTCTGTGAGACTGTAATTCCATGATTCTATGAGTGTGATTCCATGATTGTGTGAATCTGTAATTCTCTGATTCTGTAATTCTGTGAGACTGTGATTCCATGATTCTGTAATTCTGTAATTCCATTATTCTGTCATTCTGCGAGTCTGTGATTCCATGATTCTCTGATTCTGTGATTCCGTGAGTCTGTGACTGATTCTGCAGTTCTGTGATTATGCGTGTCTGAGATTCTGAGATTCTGGGAGTCTCTGAACCCGTGACTTTGCGATTCCATGATTTTGTAATTCCATGATTCTGTGACTGAGGCTGAGACTCTGTAATAGGAGGGATTTCCACCCTTAAAGGGCTGTCCAGCCCTGGCACAGCTGCTCGGGGCAGCGGTGCAGTCCCCATCCCCGGAGAGATTTAAAATCCTTGTGGATGTGGCACTTGGGGACACGGGTGGCCTTGGAATTGCTGGGAATGGTTGAACTCCGTGCTCTTCTCCAGCCTGAACCATTCCCACCCAACCATTCCGTGGCAGGAATTTCAATTTCAAATTTCAATTTCAAATCCCTGTGGATGTGGCTCTTGGGGACACGGGTGGCCCTGGAATTGCTGGGAGTGGTTGAACTCCGGAGCTCTTCTCCAGCCTGAACCGTTCCACGGTTCCGTGACCGGAATGTGAAAAATGCATGGATTTTATGATTGGCTTTTTGCAAATATTCAAATGAATATTATATGTGTTGTGTTAGAAAGTAATGCTGGGTTCATTCTCTTAAGTAGTGTGGTAAATATAGTTTTAGGTTATAAAAAATGTTAAAATAGAAACGATGCTATGTAGGATACTTTGTTTAAAGAAAGGACTCACAGTGAGACAGCAGCCCCAGGACACCTGAATCTTTCAGAGAAAATGAATTTATTGCCCTTTTATCAGAAGAAATGAACTTCTTCCCACCTCAAAGGGGCTGTTGGGATTCAGAGGAAGAAGCTGAGGATGACCAGACAGAATCCTGTGTTTGAATGGAATTTATGCATCATGTATGAGGTGCATGAATATGCAACAGGCTGTTGTTTTTAAAAGTTAATCCTTTTTAAATTTGTCTCCTTTTTTGGGCTTATTTTGCCCAGAAAAAGGTACCCGGACATCCACAACTCTTTGTTTTTATTGTCTCGTATCATTCTAATTCAAATTGTCCAAATTATTATTACTCTAATTGTAATATTATTTTTACTCTTAATTGTATTACTCTACAATAATATTATTATTACTCTAAGTGTATTAATATTATTATTATCTAATTGTATTACTATTTTTATAACCATTTTATTACTATGAAACTTTGAAAATTTTCAAAACAAGTGCTTGGCGTTTTTCACAGGAATTTCTGGCTGGGTTATGACGAGCAGGAAAATCTCTGATTTTTCCCCGTTTTTCTCCTTTTTTTCCCCGTTCCTGGCGCAGGGGAGCCGAGCCAGGCCGAGCTGATGGTGATGACCATTGCAGACATCATAAAGCAGCTCCTGGAGGCTCACGAGCAGGGCAAGGACGTGGATCTCAACAAGTGAGTGAGGAACATCCTCAGCTCTCATTTTCACACCTTTTTCTGGTCACAAACCCACCAAGATTGGGAAATTCTGGGCTGATTTCCTGCAGAGTCTCAAATGGGAGGGATTTTCTGAAAAACTCCAAGAAACGCTCATTGTCTTTTTTTTTCCCCATCCCTCATTAGTCCCAAATCCATCAGGAAAAGGAGATGTTAATATAGAAATAATATTAAATCAGATTTTTTTAACAATGTGTTACACACAAATTCATTTACAGAAACTTCTTTGTCCGTCAAATTTTGGAGTAAAACATCCTGAATTTGTTGTTCACAGAAATTCCTTTCTCCCTTATTTATGTGGAGTAAAAAATCCTGAATTTGTTGTTTACAGGAATTTTTTTCTTTATTTATTTATGTGGAGTAAGAAAACCTGAATTTATTCTTTATAAAAATTTCTTCCTCCTTTATTTATGGAGAGCAATAAAACCTGAACTTGTTGTTTACAGAAATTCCCTCCCCATTTATTTATTTCTGTGGAGTAAGAAGTCCTGAATTTGTTGTTTACAGAAACTTTTTCCTTCTTTATTTATGTGGAGTAAGAAAACCTGAATTTATTGTTTTCAGAATTTTTTCTTCCTTTATTTATGTGGAGTAAGAAATCCTGAATTTGTTCTTTATAGAAATTTCTTCCTCCTTTATTTATTTGGAGTAAGAAATCCTGAATTTGTTGTTTTCAGAGATTTCTTACTCCTGTATTTATTTATGTGAAGTAAAAAAAGCTGAATTTGTTGTTTACAGAAATTTTTTCTTCCTTTATTTATTTATGTGGAGTAGGAAATCCTGAATTTTTTGTTTATAGAAACTTTTTCCTTCTTTATTTATGCGAAGTAAGAAAACCTGAATTTGTTCTTTACAGAAATTTCTTCCTCCTTTATTTATGTGGAGGAAGAAATTTCTATAAAGAACAAATTCAGGATTTCCTACTCCACATAAATAAATTTGTTATTTACAGAAACTTTTTCCTTCTTAATTTATGTGGAGCAGGAAATCCTGAATTTGTTCCTTATTGAAATTTCTTTCTCCATTATTTATTTGGAGTAATAAAACCTGAACTTGTTGTTTACAGAAACTTTTTCCTTCCTCCTTTATTTATTTATATGGAGTAAAAAGTCCTGAATTTGTTCTTTACAGAAAAAATTTCCTTCTTTAGTTATGTGGAGTAATAAAACCTGAATTTGTTATTTACAGAAATTTCTCCTTCCATTATTTATGTGGAGCAAGAAAACCTGAATTTATTGTTTATAAGAAATTTTTTTCTTTATTTATTTACGTGGAGTAGGAAATCCTGAATTTGTTGTTTACAGGAAATTTCTTCCTCCTTTATTTATTTGGAGTAATAAAACCTGGATTTTTTTGTTTACAGAAATTTCTTACTCCTTTTATTTATTTATGTGGAGTAAGAAATCCTGAATTTGTTGTTTACAGAAATTCCTTCTTCCTTTATTTCTGTAGAGCAAGAAAACCTGAATTTCCCCCATTTTTCCCATTTTATTGACATAATTATGAACTTTTTCCTGGAAATTCCTGCCAGGAATTCCCTTGGAGGTGAACTCAGCTCCAGGCTGGGTGTGTAGGGTTAAATTAATCACATTAATTAATCACCCCCAGCAATTAACCATCAATCAGGAATTATCCCTGAAAATGGCCCAGCAGGAGCTTTGCAAAAGTCAGGAAAAAACCAAATTTAGGGGAAAACACAGAAACTAAAAAACCATTGGCAGCTGTGAGTTGATTTTTGATGTTTGCACGCACACTGCAGCTGGTTGTGGAGCAGAACTGGAGGAACATGCCAGGATCTGTGTACCACAGATGGAAAGGAGGGCAGGTTTTGGTGATTTTGGGTATTTTTTGGTGATTTTTGGTGATTTTTGGTGATTGTTGCTGTTTCTGGTTGCAGGCTGAAGACCAAACCCTCAGCCAGGCACGGGCAGCTGTGAGTTGATTTTTGGTGTTTGCACACACACTGCAGCTGGTTGTGTTTAATTCTTCTGCCAGGATCTGTGTGGCACAGATGGAAAAGGGGACAGATTTTGGGTGTTTTTTGGTGATTTTGGGTGTTTTTTATGATTTTGGGTGTTTCTGGTTGCAGGCTGAAGACCAAACCCTCAGCCAGGCACGGGCAGCTGTGAGTTGATTTTTGGTGTTTGCACACAAACTGCAGCTGGTTGTGTTTAATTCTTCTG
>NW_005054576.1:505934-512515 GCF_000277835.1 Geospiza fortis
AATTCTTTATATCAGACCCCAATTTATTCTGAAACCATCTAATTTTTTATATCAGACCCCAATTTACACTGAAACCACTCAATTCTTTATATCAGACCCTAATTTATACTGGAACCACTTAAATTTCCATATCAAACCCTAATTTATACTGAAACCACCTAATTTTTTCTATTAGACCTAATTCTTTATATCAGACCCCAGTTTATACTGAAACCACCTAATTCTTTGTATCAGACCCCAGTTTATTCTGAAACCACCTAAATTTCCATATCAGACCCCAATTTATTCTGAAACCACCTAATTCTTTATATCAGACCCCAGTTTATACTGAAACCACCTAATTCTTTGTATCAGACCCCAGTTTATTCTGAAACCACCTAAATTTCCATATCAGACCCCAATTTATTCTGAAACCACCTAATTCTTTATATCAGACCCCAATTTACACTGAAACCACTCAATTCTCCATGTCAGACCCCAATTTATACTGAAACCACACAATTCTTTATATCAGATCCAATTCTTTATATCAGGCCCCAGTTTACACTGAAACCACCTAAATTTCCACATCAGACCCCAATTTATTCTGAAACCACCAAAATCTCCATATCAGACACCAATTTATACTGAAAACACCTAATTTTTTATATCAGACCTAATTCTTTATATCAGACCCCAATTTACACTGAAACCAGCTGATTCTGTATATCAGACCCCAGTTTATACTGAAACCACCTAATTCTCCATATCAGACCCCAGTTTATACTGAAACCACCTAATTCTTTATATCAGACCCCAATTTATTCTGAAACCACCTAAATCTCCACATCAGACCCCAATTTACACTGAAACCACTCAATTCTCCATATCAGACCCCAATTTATACTGAAACCACCTAATTCTTTATATCAGACCCCAATTTATTCTGAAACCATCTAATTTTTTATATCAGACCCCAATTTACACTGAAACCACTCAATTCTTTATATCAGACCCTAATTTATACTGGAACCACTTAAATTTCCATATCAAACCCTAATTTATACTGAAACCACCTAATTTTTTCTATTAGACCTAATTCTTTATATCAGACCCCAATTTATACTGAAATCCCCTAATTCTCCATATCAGACCCCAGTTTTTACTAAAACCACATAAATCTCCTTATCAGACCCCAATTTATACTGAAACCACTCAGTTCTCCATATCAGACCCCCAAAAATTTATCCATTCATTTATTACTTATCCATATTATGAAACCCAAGAACATTAAAGAATATTTAATAGAATTCATTAAGCATTCCTATTTCTTTCTGGCTTTGTTTACCCATCCCAAGGCTTAACCCACATCAGTTTTATCACAGAACATCCCTAAAACAACCCCACAGATGCCCCCAGCACCCCCAGCCTTACAAGAAACGGTTGAATTTTGGTAATTTTGGGGGTAATTCCTGCAATTTCCCTGGCAGATCGCCGTGGTGGCCGTGATGTGCAAACCCCACCGGTGTCCCCACATCAACTTCACCGGGAACATCTGTGTGTGAGTACTGGGGGAAGCTCAGGTCTCGGTGGCTGTGCAAACAGAACTTCATTTGTACAAATTACAAATGGAATGGGGCTGCTGGGAACGTGGGTTTTTATTTTCTGAGCTGTTTTGTTTTCCACCATCAGTCCCATCCTGTGGTGATGGCAATGGGAAGATGCCAGCAGCTCACATCCCAGGCAGCACACAAAGAATTTCATGTTACAACTCAATTTAAAAGTTTTTTTCCAATATCACACAAAGCAAAAGCACATTGACAGCAGTTCCATCCAACCACTATCAGCACAGGTACCTTTGGTTAAAACAATGAATTATTTTCCTTATTTAGAATCCAATTCCTGCTTGTAAGCCTTAAAACACAATGCACAGAGCTCCATTATTAAATTTAAAACTTCCTAATATCTCACCAGATAAACATTTCTTAGGGAATTATTCTAGACCAATATTCTAGATTATTATTGTTCCATTTGTCCTTACTTTTCTACATTTTACATCATTTTTCTGCTGATTTATCTCATGGTGCTGCTTAGCTCTGATCACAATTTTGTTGTTTCTGAGGTTGCTTTTTGCAGCTTTCCCAAAACTCTCTGATTTTATGGATTCCCACACTTTGAGCTGTTTTGTTTTCCAGCATCAGTCCCATCCCATGGTTATCACAATGGGAAGATGCCACCAGCTCACATCCCAGGCTGGAGACAAAGAATTTCATGTTACAACTCAATTTAAAAGTTTTTTCCAATATCACACAAAGCAAAAGCACACTGACAGCAGTTCCATCCATTGTTTTACCTTTGGTTAAAACAATGAATTATTTTCCTTATTTCAAATGCAATTCCTGCTCATAATCCTTAAAACACAATGCACAGAGCTCCATTATTAAATTTAAAACTTCCTAATATCTCACCAGATAAACTTTTCTTAGGGAATTATTCTAGACCAATATTCTAGATTATTATTGTTCCATTTGTCCTTACTTTTCTACATTTTACATCATTTTTCTGCTGATTTATCTCATGGTGCTGCTTAGCTCTGATCACAATTTTGTTGTTTCTGAGGTTGCTTTTTGCAGCTTTCCCAAAACTCTCTGATTTTATGGATTCCCACACTTTGAGCTGTTTTGTTTTCCAGCATCAGTCCCATCCCACGGCAATGGGAAGGTGCCAGCAGCTCACATCCCAGGCTGGAGACAAAGAATTTCATGTTACAACTCAATTTAAAAGTTTTTTGACCAATCACAATAATAATAATAATAAATGGACCTCTCTCACATATAATAATAATAATAATAAATGGACCTCTCTCACATATAATAATAATAATAATAAATGGACCTCTCTCACATATAATAATAATAATAATAAATGGACCTCTCTCACATATAATAATAATAATAATAAATGGACCTCTCTCACATATAATAATAATAATAATAAATGGACCTCTCTCACATATAATAATAATAATAATAAATGGACCTCTCTCACATATAATAATAATAATAATAAATGGACCTCTCTCACATATAATAATAATAATAATAAATGGACCTCTCTCACATATAATAATAATAATAATAAATGGACCTCTCTCACATATAATAATAATAATAATAAATGGACCTCTCTCACATATAATAATAATAATAATAAATGGACCTCTCTCACATATAATAATAATAATAATAAATGGACCTCTCTCACATATAATAATAATAATAATAAATGGACCTCTCTCACATATAATAATAATAATAATAAATGGACCTCTCTCACATATAATAATAATAATAATAAATGGACCTCTCTCACATATAATAATAATAATAATAAATGGACCTCTCTCACATATAATAATAATAATAATAAATGGACCTCTCTCACATATAATAATAATAATAATAAATGGACCTCTCTCACATATAATAATAATAATAATAAATGGACCTCTCTCACATATAATAATAATAATAATAAATGGACCTCTCTCACATATAATAATAATAATAATAAATGGACCTCTCTCACATATAATAATAATAATAATAAATGGACCTCTCTCACATATAATAATAATAATAATAAATGGACCTCTCTCACATATAATAATAATAATAATAAATGGACCTCTCTCACATATAATAATAATAATAATAAATGGACCTCTCTCACATATAATAATAATAATAATAAATGGACCTCTCTCACATATAATAATAATAATAATAAATGGACCTCTCTCACATATAATAATAATAATAATAAATGGACCTCTCTCACATATAATAATAATAATAATAAATGGACCTCTCTCACATATAATAATAATAATAATAAATGGACCTCTCTCACATATAATAATAATAATAATAAATGGACCTCTCTCACATATAATAATAATAATAATAAATGGACCTCTCTCACATATAATAATAATAATAATAAATGGACCTCTCTCACATATAATAATAATAATAATAAATGGACCTCTCTCACATATAATAATAATAATAATAAATGGACCTCTCTCACATATAATAATAATAATAATAAATGGACCTCTCTCACATATAATAATAATAATAATAAATGGACCTCTCTCACATATAATAATAATAATAATAAATGGACCTCTCTCACATATAATAATAATAATAATAAATGGACCTCTCTCACATATAATAATAATAATAATAAATGGACCTCTCTCACATATAATAATAATAATAATAAATGGACCTCTCTCACATATAATAATAATAATAATAAATGGACCTCTCTCACATATAATAATAATAATAATAAATGGACCTCTCTCACATATAATAATAATAATAATAAATGGACCTCTCTCACATATAATAATAATAATAATAAATGGACCTCTCTCACATATAATAATAATAATAATAAATGGACCTCTCTCACATATAATAATAATAATAATAAATGGACCTCTCTCACATATAATAATAATAATAATAAATGGACCTCTCTCACATATAATAATAATAATAATAAATGGACCTCTCTCACATATAATAATAATAATAATAAATGGACCTCTCTCACATATAATAATAATAATAATAAATGGACCTCTCTCACATATAATAATAATAATAATAAATGGACCTCTCTCACATATAATAATAATAATAATAAATGGACCTCTCTCACATATAATAATAATAATAATAAATGGACCTCTCTCACATATAATAATAATAATAATAAATGGACCTCTCTCACATATAATAATAATAATAATAAATGGACCTCTCTCACATATAATAATAATAATAATAAATGGACCTCTCTCACATATAATAATAATAATAATAAATGGACCTCTCTCACATATAATAATAATAATAATAAATGGACCTCTCTCACATATAATAATAATAATAATAAATGGACCTCTCTCACATATAATAATAATAATAATAAATGGACCTCTCTCACATATAATAATAATAATAATAAATGGACCTCTCTCACATATAATAATAATAATAATAAATGGACCTCTCTCACATATAATAATAATAATAATAAATGGACCTCTCTCACAGAGTTCCCTTAGCCAAGGTGCAAAGTTTTATTTTTGGGGTCTGATGAATTCCCTTTTCTCTGCCGTGCTGTCTCCCTGGATTTTTCACATTTCCAGACTCTTTTTCCCCCTGTTTTCTGGGGAAGCTTCACCAGCAGCTTGGGGCTGAATTGTTGTGATTGATTGGAACCAAAACTGAGGAGAGGGAGCGGCCTCGAGCTGCACCAGGGCAGGTTCAGGTTGGATTTGGGAACAATTCCTGCCTGGAATGGTTTTCCAGGGAGCTTTGGAATCCCCATTCCTGAGGAATTCCAGTTCCTGTGGAAGTGGCTGCTGGGGACACGGGTCTGTCTGGGATTCCTTGGCAGGAGGGATTGGGATTTTTCCAGGCAAGAGCCAGAAGTTGTTCCAGGAGAAGTTCAGGTTGGATTTGGGAACAATTCCGTCCCCATTCCCAGAGGAATTCCCAATCCCCATGGAGGTGGCACCTGGGGACACGGATCTGGAATTCCCTGGCAGGAGGGATTGGGATTTCTCCCAGATTGTTCCAGGTTGGATTTTGGGAACAATTCCTTCCCCACTTCTAGAGGAATTCCCAATCCCCATGGATGTGGCGCCTGGGGACACGGATCTGGGATTCCCTGACAGGAGAAGTTGGAATTTCTCCCAGGGAAGAGCCAGAAGTTCTTCCAGGAGAAGTTCAGGTTGGATTTTGGGAATTCCTTAAGGGAAAGGGCTGTCCAGGGAGGTTGGGAATCCCCATTCCCAGAGGAATTCCAAATCCCTGTGGATGTGGCACTGGGAACGTGGAATTCCGTGGCAGGTGGGATTGGGATTTCTCCCAGATTGTTCCAGGAGAAGTTCAGGTTGGATTTTGGGGACAATTCCTGCCTGGAAAGGGTTTTCCATCCCTGGAGAGATCCCAGATCCCCATGGAAGTCCCACTTGGGCACACGGATCTGGAATTCCCGGGCAGGTGGAATTGGGATTTCTCCCAGATTGTTCCAGGTTAGTTCAAGTTGGATTTTGGGAACAATTCCCTCCCCAGTCCCAGAGGAATTCCAAACCACCTTGGAAGTCCCACCTGGGGACACGGATCTGGAATTCCCTGACAGGTGGGATTGGGATTTCTCCCAGATTGTCCCAGGGAGTTTCAGGTTGGATTTTGGGAACAATTCCTGCTTGGAATGGGTTTTGCATCCCTGGCAGAGCTGGCCAGGGAGGTTTGGAATCCCCATTCCTGAGGAATTCCCAAATCCCCATGGAAGTGGCGCTTGGGGACACGGATCTGGAATTCCCTGATGGAAGGAATTGGGATTTTTCCCAGGACAGAGCCAGAAGTTCTTCCCGAAGAAGTTCAGGTTGGATTTTGGGAATTCCTTAAGGGAAAGGGCTGTCCAGGGAGGTTTGGAATCCCCATTCCCAGAGAATTCCAAATCCCCGTGAAGTCCCACCTGGGGACACGGATCTGGAATTCCCTGGCAGG
>NW_005054576.1:512822-543050 GCF_000277835.1 Geospiza fortis
TTTCCCATCATTTCTGGGATCCCATCACCCCAAAGTTCCTTTTCCATCATTTCTGAGATCCCATCACCCAAAGTTCCTTTTCCCATCATTTCTGAGATCCCATCAGCCAAAGTTCCTTTTCCCATCATTTCTGGGATCCCACCACCCCAAAGTTCCTTTTCCATCATTTCTGGGATCCCATCACCCCAAAGTTCCTTTTCCCAGCACTCCTGGATAACCCCAGCCCTGCAGGAGCAGCCACACCACACCAAAATCTGATTTCTTTTCACCTTTTCCTCCTTTCATGACCCAAACCCATCCTTGTGATTATTAATTTATTATTATTTTCTTCATTAATTTATCTTGATTTACTCTTAATTTTAATATGTTATTCCCACCCTTGTGATTCTTAATTTATTATTATTTTCTTCATTAATTTCTATCAATTTATTATTAAATTTTTTTGGCCTCCAGCTGCCAAAACCTCCTGGAATCAGCTCAGTTTTATTCAAATTTTAAGATCAAGAACTTGGCTTATTTTGAATTTTCTTCCTCATTTCGACTCCATTCCCTTGAAATCTGATTTTGGTGATGCTTTTCTCATATTTTCATTTATTTCCAAACATTCCCTGCCGTGAATCCATGAAAATTTCCAGGTAATTCTGTGTCTAAACCAGCTTGGACTGCACAAATTGCCAGCAAATGAATGTGGGCGTGGAGATTTAATAATTAATTGATAATTAATTTGATAATGATGGCGGATGATGGGGTGAGCTGGCAGTGAGGAAATCAATCAATGATCAGGGAATAAAATCTCAATTATCCCAAAATCAATCAATCAATGATCAGGGAATAAAATCTCAATTATCCCAAAAATAAATCAATGATCAGGGAATAAAATCTCAATTATCCCAAAATAAATCAATTATCAGGGAATAAAATCTCAATTATGCCAAAAATCAATTATCAGGGAATAAAATCTCAATTATCCCAAAATCAATCAATGATCAGGGAATAAAATCTCAATTATCCCAAAATCAATGATCAGGGAATAAAATCTCAATTATCCTAAAAATCAATCAATGATCAGGGAATAAAATCTCAATTATCCCCAAATCAATCAATCAATTATCAGTTTATTAAAGTGATGCTCTTGAGAGAATTCTAGAAAACACTCAAATTATGAAATTATTCTTTTTAAATCAATTAATTTGTGTGTAAATGTTGCCCCAAAACTTTTCTGGCTGCTCCCTAAAACATAATGGAACATGCCAGGAATATTTTCATGGATTTTGCTTCCAGAAAGTCTCACTGGCTTGTTTCAGGTCTCATTCTCATTCAAATTCATTCAAAATCATTAAATTTTCATCTACATGTCACAGCAATTATTGGAATTTTGAGTTTAATTCCTGGGTTTTTCTGTTTTTTTCTCCTTCAGGTACTGCCCAGGGGGCCCTGACTCTGATTTTGAATATTCCACCCAGTCCTACACAGGATATGAGGTTCTGATTTCTTCAGTTTTCTCTATTTTTTGTTTTCTTTATTTTTTTTATTTCTTTATTTTTCATTATATTTTTTGTTTTATTTATTTATTTTTTTATTTCTTTATTTTTCATTATTTTTTGTTTTATTTATTTAATTAATTTCTTTATTTTTCATTATTTTTTTGTTTTATTTATTTATTTTATTTCTTTATTTTTCTTTTTTTGTTTGTATTTTTCATTTATTTATTTATTTTCTTTATTTTTCTTTTTTTGTTTGTATTTTTCATTTATTTATTTATTTTCTTTATTTTTCTTTTTTTTGTTTTATTTCTTTATTTATTTAATTTCTTTATTTTTCATTATACTTTTTGTTTTATTTATTTATTTAATTAATTTCTTTATTTTTCATTATTTTTTGTTTTATTTATTTATTTTTTTATTTATTTATTTTTCCTTTTTTTTTGTTTTATTTATTTATTTTTTAATTTCTTAATTTTTCTTTTTTTTGTTTTATTTATTTATTTTCTTTATTTTTCATTATTTTTTTGTTTTATTTATTTTTTTTATTTCTTTATTTTTCATTATTTTTTTGGTTTTTTAATTTATTTTTTTATTTCTTTATTTTTCATTATTTTTTTGGGTTTTTTCCAGCATTTCCTTAAGCCTGGCTTTGCCTTAGGCTGGGTTTTATTGCTGCCGCTCTCTCCTGTTGCAGGAATAAAACAACAAATAAAACACAAAAATCAACCCCAAAAAACCCAAAATAAACTTTGATAAACTTCAGCTTCCAAAGCAGCTCAGTTGCAATAATTGCAATAATTAATTCCCATGATTTCATTGTGTTATTTGTAATTATTCCAATGACAAGAATTTGAAATTCAAATTTTAAAAATTGTGTAAGAAAAGCCTTCAAACACAGAGCTATGGAGAGGTTCCTACAGCAGTAAAAAACCAGAAATCTTGATTAAAAAACCTCATTTTTAAATACCTCTGAAATTAAATGAATTCCCTTTTATCTGTGATAAAATGAAAAAATGGGAATTGTCAAGAGAATCCAGGGTACAAAAGGAGCTTGAAAATCTCCTTAAAATATTATTAATAAGCTTCCATCAGCTGCTGATTAAAAAAATGATTTCATTTTTAATTTTAATTGAAGGAATAAGTTGAATTTAGGAAGATGTGAAGCCCAGACTGAGTCTAAGAGTAATTTTAAAAACATTTTGGTAACATTTTTGTGACTCACTGTGGAAGTTTTTTTAGCTTGGAGAACGCTAAAAATATTGGGATAATTTGGAATATTCCAAAATGTTGGAATTTCATTGGAATGCAAACACTAAAAATGGAATAATTGTGGTGATGTTGCAATCTCAGGGTAAAAATGTTGGATTTTTTAAAGGATTTAAGGAGCCAAATTCGTATTTAAAATTTTACAGAATTCTGATTTGTGGGTTTGGTGGTTTTGGGTCAATGAGGATTTGAAGTTTTCAGCATTTTGGGGTTTTTTAAAGTGTTCTTTTTGGGAATAAAAGTTTCTAAAATGGATTTTTGGGTGTTTTTTCAGCCAACATCCATGAGGGCCATCCGGGCTCGCTACGATCCCTTCCTGCAGACCAGGCACAGAGTGGAGCAGGTACAATTCCCCTGAAATTTGGGATGCAAAAAAAAATCAGAATTATTTCCATTGCTTGAACTGGCGGGCTGCAGAAATTAAAAATGAAAAAATGAATTAAAAAATCAAAAATTCAAAAATTCAGAAATTCAAAAATTCAAACATTCAAAAATTCAAACATTCAAAAATTCAAAATCAAAAAATTTAAAAATTCAAAAAATTCAAAATTCAAAAATTCAAAATTCCAAAATTCCAAAATCAAAAAAAATTTAAAGATTTTAAAATTTAAAATTAAAAAATTCAATTTCTAGAGTTAAATTGATACATTTTCAGCTGTCCAACTCTCATTTCCATGAAAGAAATGGTGAATTTTGAACCTTTCCTAAGGTCTGTGCTGTGCAAAACCTGATTTTTAATAATTATTCCAAAATGATTTTTATTTGGGGGTTTTTTTTTGGAGAGTTGGGTGTGAAAAGTTTCTCAGTCCTGTTCTGTTTTGATCAGGTTTTTTCTGTATCTCTAAATCCATTGGGAAATTCTCCATGAATTCAGTATTTTCTCCCTCAGGATTTTGAGGATTAAAGGAAATTTTAAGGATTAAAGGAAATTCAAAGAATTTTTTGCCCAATTTAGGTCATTTAAAGTGGAACCTGCCACTCAAATAATTCTGATTTTTCAGGAAAAACCTCTTCAATACCTGCACTAAGTTCTTACAATAAAAAAAACAACTTTTGAGGGTTTTTTTACAAAGAAAAGTGATTTTAAAAAACCTTTACAAAACCATAATTTTCCCTCATAAAACAACCAAAAAACCCAAACGCAGCTTAAGAAAATCAAGAATTACAGAGAAATCCTTTGGATAAATCCCTAACTGATGGTTTTTCCTGTGATATTTTGAATTTTTCAGCTGAAGCAGCTGGGCCACAGCGTGGACAAAGTGGAATTCATCGTCATGGGCGGAACGTTCATGGCCTTGCCTGAGGATTACAGAGATTATTTCATCAGGAACCTGCACGACGCCCTGACGGGCCACACGTCCAGCAGCGTGCCAGAGGCTGTCAGGTGAGGAGTTATCCCAATTTAAGTTATTTATTCTTTAAAAACAACGAGGAAAATCCGATTTTTTGGAGGTTTTTTTGAAAATATCTGGGTTTTGGGCACTGAATATTCCAATAACGTGGCAGAGGCTGTCAGGTGTGGAGTTATTCCCAGTTTAAGTTATTTATTCTTTAAAAACAACGAGGAAAATCCGATTTTTTGGAGGTTTTTTTGAAAATATCTGGGTTTTGGGCACTGAATATTCCAATAACGTGGCAGAGGCTGTCAGGTGTGGAGTTATTCCCAGTTTAAGTTATTTATTCTTTAAAAACAACGAGGAAAATCCGATTTTTTGGAGGTTTTTTTGAAAATATCTGGGTTTTGGGCACTGAATATTCCAATAACGTGGCAGAGGCTGTCAGGTGTGGAGTTATTCCCAGTTTAAGTTATTTATTCTTTAAAAACAACGAGGAAAATCCGATTTTTTGGAGGTTTTTTTGAAAATATCTGGGTTTTGGGCACTGAATATTCCAATAACGTGGCAGAGGCTGTCAGGTGTGGAGTTATTCCCAGTTTAAGTTATTTATTCTTTAAAAACAACGAGGAAAATCCGATTTTTTGGAGGTTTTTTTGAAAATATCTGGGTTTTGGGCACTGAATATTCCAATAACGTGGCAGAGGCTGTCAGGTGTGGAGTTATTCCCAGTTTAAGTTATTTATTCTTTAAAAACAACGAGGAAAATCCGATTTTTTGGAGGTTTTTTTGAAAATATCTGGGTTTTGGGCACTGAATATTCCAATAACGTGGCAGAGGCTGTCAGGTGTGGAGTTATTCCCAGTTTAAGTTATTTATTCTTTAAAAACAACGAGGAAAATCCGATTTTTTGGAGGTTTTTTTGAAAATATCTGGGTTTTGGGCACTGAATATTCCAATAACGTGGCAGAGGCTGTCAGGTGTGGAGTTATTCCCAGTTTAAGTTATTTATTCTTTAAAAACAACGAGGAAAATCCGATTTTTTGGAGGTTTTTTTGAAAATATCTGGGTTTTGGGCACTGAATATTCCAATAACGTGGCAGAGGCTGTCAGGTGTGGAGTTATTCCCAGTTTAAGTTATTTATTCTTTAAAAACAACGAGGAAAATCCGATTTTTTGGAGGTTTTTTTGAAAATATCTGGGTTTTGGGCACTGAATATTCCAATAACGTGGCAGAGGCTGTCAGGTGTGGAGTTATTCCCAGTTTAAGTTATTTATTCTTTAAAAACAACGAGGAAAATCCGATTTTTTGGAGGTTTTTTTGAAAATATCTGGGTTTTGGGCACTGAATATTCCAATAACGTGGCAGAGGCTGTCAGGTGTGGAGTTATTCCCAGTTTAAGTTATTTATTCTTTAAAAACAACGAGGAAAATCCGATTTTTTGGAGGTTTTTTTGAAAATATCTGGGTTTTGGGCACTGAATATTCCAATAACGTGGCAGAGGCTGTCAGGTGTGGAGTTATTCCCAGTTTAAGTTATTTATTCTTTAAAAACAACGAGGAAAATCCGATTTTTTGGAGGTTTTTTTGAAAATATCTGGGTTTTGGGCACTGAATATTCCAATAACGTGGCAGAGGCTGTCAGGTGTGGAGTTATTCCCAGTTTAAGTTATTTATTCTTTAAAAACAACGAGGAAAATCCGATTTTTTGGAGGTTTTTTTGAAAATATCTGGGTTTTGGGCACTGAATATTCCAATAACGTGGCAGAGGCTGTCAGGTGAACAATTATTCCCAGTTTAAATTGTTTATTCTTTAAAAACAATGAGGAAAATCCTTATTTTTTTTTAATAGGTGGTTTTTGGGCACTGAATATTCCAATAACATAGCAGAGGCTGTCAGGTGAGCAATTGCTCCCAGTTTAAATTGCTTATTCTTTAAAAACAATGAGGAAAATCCTTTTTTGTTTTAAAGATGTGATTTTTGAGCCCTGAATATTTCCAGCTCTGCAGAGCAGCTCCCCGGGAGCGCAGGAAAATCCAAATTTCCCTGATTGTTTTGCCACCCCAGGCAGCTCTGTCACGCTGCACTGCCCTGATCCGGGGCTGTGACGCCTGCCAGGGATTGATTCTTGATTGATTCTTGATTTGGTCTGGATTTATTTTTGATTTCTTGTTGATTTTTTTGTTAATTTTGCCTGCAGCTGGGGAGGGGGAGCTGCTCCTGCCTGGGACGTCAGGAATGACTCAGAGAGCGTCAGAGCTCCGGCCCCTCGCAGCCCCAAAACACCTCCTGGCCTGGCTCCTTCTCAAATTCTCACAGCCTGAGCATTCAGGAGCGAGAAATCCTCAATTTTCAATGCCAAAAAAAAAAAAAAAAGAAAAATCGAGATTTGATTGTTTTGGAGTTGTTAAATAACCGAGCGTCCCTTGGCTGTGCTGTTGTGGGTTTTTATTTGTGACATTATCCAGCTCAAGAAAAGTGATTTTAGGGCTGTCACCTCCAAGAGAAATTATTTTAGAGCTGTCACCTCCATCAGAAGTGATTTTAGAAGCGTAATTTCCAGCAGAAATGATTTTAAAACCAATCCTTTGTATCTCGAAGCTGCGACTTCGTTCGCTTTTTCCTCTGGAGGGCACCAAACACTTCAGCTCCTTTTATTTGCTTTATTTATTTTTTTTTTTTCCCCCTCCCACTTCTCCTCGCTCAAAGACCAAACAAAAAGCACCCTGCTGCTCTTTCCAAGTGGGTTTTTATCGAGATAAAATAAAAAACAAGTCGGGCAAAGAGTTTCTGAAGGACACAGCTCCTCAGGGATGGAGGAGGTTGTCCATTCACATTATTGCTGTGATTCATGCTGTGGGAAGCCCATTTTTTATTTTTTTATTTTTTTATTTTTCCCTGCTGCAGGTGTCTTAGCTGATTTTATTGGGCCTAAAATAATTTTTCAAGCTGCCTGGCCTTTGCTGGGCAGATAATAAGGGAATTATTTCTGCCACAGCAATTTTAAAGGCAAAGTGACTCCGTGGAGCCAGAGCAGGGTGACAAAAATCCTGCCCTGGCAGCGTGGGGGCTCCTCAGCAGATAAGTCAAGGTTTATATTTTTAACATAAAACTCACTCTGAGTGCCTGGTAAATGGAGTTCTGTGGGAGTTGCTCCAGTTGCATTTGGAGAGGTGGAGAGAACGGGGCTGGAGATGAATCAGAGCTTTTGCTTTTTGTGCTTCTGGAGCTGGGCTGGTGCCCTGGGTCACTGCAGCGCTGCTTGGGATGGGCAGTGACCCTTGAGCTGAACAGCCAAGGTTGAATTGATTTCTTTGTGTGGCCAGGATTCAGCTCCTTCAGGGGAAAAAACCCTTAAATTGCAGATAAACTGAAGGGAGATGCTGGCAGTGGCCACACGACTGCTGGGGGGATTTGTGGGATGGTCAGAATTGGAAAATCTCCCTGTGCAGGGGCTGCTGTGGGGATTTTTGGCACCACTCTCATGGCTGGGGAGTTCTGAGGGTGTTTCCCTGTTGTGAGCTGTGGGATCTGAATGGGATTCTGGAGGATTTATTTCTTGGGCAAATCTTTAAGTTTAGATTTTGTTCAGAGGTTCTTTCATGTGGGAAAGGACCTTCAGAATCCCAGAATCCTGGCATGGTTTGGGTTGGAAGGGACCTTAACTCATCGCTGCCACACACAGGGACATCTTCCACTCTCCCATCTTGCTGCAAACCCCAATTTTCCCCCTTTTCACCCAGCAATTGGTGATTTTTGTCCCAACCCCGTGCTCTGCTGTCACGCTGACACACCGACCTGAGGGATCATCACTCTGCCAACGTCATTTTCCATTTTCTTCTTGTGCTGCTTCATCTCCACCAGCCCTCTGAGGCTCCTGGTGCCAGCTAATCTGATAACAGGGATGTGATCCCAGCACAGCAGCACGACCACAGCTTGCCTTAGAGGTGCATCCTCTCCCTCACTGGGACAGGAGAAAGAAATTATCCCTCAAACCAGCTTGGATGTCGCCTGAATCTCCTGAAATTCTGGTTTTCTTACAGATAAATGGGTGAACTCATCGAGCAGAAGTTTGGTTTTTGCAAAGATAAACAGGGAAACTTCCAGAGGGGAGGAAGGAAATGAATTCCCTGGGTTTTAATATTTCTGCAGCACCTCCCTTTTGGGGTAATAAACAGAAATTCAGACAGAAACCTTTGCTCGAGGTGCTTGGCTGTGCTTGAGAAATGGCTTGGCTGAGGAGCGGGTAAAGAATTGCAGAGCCGGGGGGGATCTTTGTTTCTGAGAGTTCCGAGAAGTTTTAATTTTTCTCACTGAGAGCACCACTTCAGGATTTCTGGGTGCCTGTCAAGCCGGGCTGTGGGCTCGCCGATAAGCTCCCCTTCCTTAGCAGCAGGTTTGCAATTACTGAAATCATTCAGGATTTCACAATCGCCAAAAAAAAAAACCTCGCTGCTGGATGGATTTTTTCCTCCCCTTGGAGCAACTCATCTTTCTCCCGGGAGCTGCTCCCATCACGGCCCCGAGTGTGGGGTTGATTGCGGCTCCTTTTTGCTCTTTGCCGAGGACGATGGGAGCAGGAGGAAGGTGCAGCAACGCTCATGCAAACGAGAATCGCTGCTCCTCTCACCTGACCCGTGAGTCATGAGCGGCGCTGGGCTCGCCTGAGTCACCGCGGCAGCGGCGGCAGCAGCTGACTCCTGATGAGGGAGCGGGGCCTGGGGAAGCGCAGCCCTGCACCTCCTGGGAGAGCAGCAGCAGCTCCCGGGCCACCCGGGGGCTCACGGGGGGAAAAAGGGACCCAGGGAGAGCTCAGAGCCTCAAGGGCTCCGGGAGAGCTGGACAGGGCTGGGGACGAGGCGTGGGGGGACAGGGAATGGCTGCACTCCGGGAAAAGCGAGGTTTAGATGGGATTTGGGAAGCGATTCCTGGCTGAATGGCATTCCCAGAGATCCCTGGCAGTGCCCAGGGCCAGGCTGGAGCAGCCTGAGCTCATGGAAGGTGCCTGCAGGTGCTGGGAATTGGATCATCTTGAAGGTCCCTACCCAAACCATCCCATGATTTTCATGATTTCTGTGGTTTCTGTGCCTTTTCCCACTGGGAAAAGCGAGGGATTTGGGAAGCGATTCCTGGCTGAATGGCATTCCCAGAGATCCCTGGCAGTGTCCAGGGGCAGGCTGGAGCAGCCTGAGCTCATGGAAGGTTCCTGCAGGTGCTGGGAATGGTCCCTTCCCACTCAAACCATCCCATGATTTTCCCCACCCAAACCATCCCATGATTTTCATGATTTCTGTGGTTTCAGTGCCTTTCCCTGCTGGGAAAAGCGAGGTTTAGATGGGATTTGGGAAGCGATTCCTGGCTGAAGAGAATTCCCAGAGATCCCTGGTCCCAGAGATCCCTGGCAGTGCCCAGGGCCAGGCTGGAGCAGCCTGAGCTCATGGAAGGTGCCTGCAAGTGGTTGGAATTGGATCATCTTGAAGGTCCCTTCCCAAACCATCCCATGATTTTCATGATTTCTGTGGTTTCTGTGCCTTTCCCCACTGGGAAAAGCGAGGGATTTGGGAAGCGATTCCTGGCTGAATGGCATTCCCAGAGATCCCTGGCAGTGCCCAGGGCCAGGCTGGAGCAGCCTGAGCTCATGGAAGGTGCCTGCAGGTGCTGGGAATTGGATCATCTTGAAGGTCCCTTCCCACCCAAACCGTTCCATGATTTCCTCCACCCAAACCATCCCATGATTTTCATGATTTCTGTGGTTTCAGTGCCTTTCCCTGCTGGGAAAAGCGAGGTTTAGATGGGATTTGGGAAGCGATTCCTGGCTGAATAGAACTCCCAGAAATCCCTGGCAGTGCCCAGGGCCAGGCTGGAGCAGCCTGAGCTCATGGAAGGTTCCTGCAGGTGCTTGGAACCGTCCCTTCCCACCCAAACCATCCCATGATTTTCATGATTTCTGTGATTTCAGTATCTTTAGAGACACAGAAATAATTCATAATTTTTAATTTTTTCCTTCAAGAGCGCGGCGGGTTCCCTGATATTTGATAAGGCTGCATGTGGCAGTTCAAGTCTCTCCTGTACCTGATTTTCCTGACACAACATCCAGGTGCAAATTGGACACAAGTATCCCCATGACAGACCCAAAACTGGGCCATCTCAAAAACCTCATTTTCCACATGGAATCCCAGAACCCTCGAGGAGGAATTGCTGCCTTTTTTTCCTCCTGACTCCGCCTTTTCCTTGGATTTCCATCGATTTTCTATGCCAGGAATTCTTTTGTGTTCCAGCATTATCTGTGTCCTCCCTGGAGCTGGGGAGCAGGCAGCACTTATCCACAATTATCCTGGTGGGGAGGGAAGTTTTCCTCCAGCCATCCCAAAAGCCAAATTGATTTTTTTTTGGGGGGGGAACAGGACAAATCTGAGCTCTGCTGAAAAAGAAAACACAGAGGTTGTAAATAATCAGAGTTTAGGAGCTCGTAATCCATTGAGGGAGAACAACAAACCCTGGCAGTTCCTGCAGTGCTTGCTTTGGGATGTGGAGCTCCAGATTCCTTTTTAAATCCCAGCTGGAAATGTCTCCTGAAGAGGCCAGATCACAGGAAAATGCGATTATCAGGGGATGGGCTTTGTGGAAAGATCATTTTGTAGAAAAGGAAAAGCTTGGAGGATGACAGAGCAGAGAGGTTGTGGAGTCTGGAGATCCTCAAATCCCACCTGGATGTGATCCTGTGCCGCCTGCTCAAGGCTGGGTGGGCTCCAGAGACCTCTCAAACCCAACCATTCTCAGATTCCCACCTTAATTTCAGATATTTCAGCCAGAGAACTCTCCAACCTCAACCATTCTCAGATTTCCACGTGAATTTCAGATATTTCAGCCAGAGACCTCTCCAAACCCAGCCATTCTCAGATTCCCACCTTAATTTCAGATATTTCAGCCAGAGAACTCTCCAACCTCAGCCATTCTCAGATTCCCACCTTAATTTCAGATATTTCAGCCAGAGAACTCTCCAACCCCAGCCATTCTCAGATTTCCACATGAATTTCAGATATTTCAGCCAGAGAACTCTCCAACCTCAGCCATGCTCAGATTCCCACCTTAATTTCAGATATTTGGGGCCCTTCCCACCCAAACCAGCCTGGAATTTTGGGATTCTGAAGGTTCAGCAACGCCTGAATTTGATTTTTAATATCAAGGAACAAACCTGCTTTTAAAAAATAGTGCTTTACAACGCTGAAGTCTGTTCTAAATAAGATTTTTGGACTTTTTCTGGGAGACAGCTTCCTGCAGGGCAGTCTGGTGCTGCATTTTAACCAAAATTCAGCCTTTTTGCTCAGCTTTTAGGACGGTGTGGAATCCTTGGGGTGACAGATGAGCACGTTGAGCCTGTGCCCGGATTCCCCCGAGCCCGGAGTGAGAAATCCTCCTGGCCAGAGGTCGGAGCAAACCCTTTCCACCTCGAGCCTCCTGCAGGCAGCCACGAAACCGCCCTGCAATTCCGGAGCTCGTTCCACTAATGTCCCTTAATTGAGCTTCCCGAGTTGCTAATTGTGATTCCAACAAAAAAAAACGCCAAAAAAACCCCGAGGCAGGCTTTGAGTCACTGTGCAGTGATTCATGCTGGGGCCATGGAGTGCTCACTGTTCTCCTTTTTTCTGCTTTTATCTCCCTTGACCCTCTGCTCCAGGTGATGCTCCTCGCCCTTCATCTGCCGCAGCTCACCCAAATCCATGGAATTCTGGATTTAAGGAGCTCCATCTCTGCCCTTGGGGGGAGTGGGAAATCAAACATTGTGTTTGGCACTCAGCTGCCAGCCTCACCCTGCCCTGATGAGTGGGAGCAGTGACAGGGAGGCTCCCGAAGCTCCGGATTGCCGGGCGCAGCTCTGATCCCAGCAGCAGGTTTGGGATGTGGGCGCTCAGCTCTGATCCCCGCAGCAGGTTTGCGGTGTGGGGCGCAGCTCTGATCCCCGCAGCAGGTTTGCGGTGTGGGGCGCAGCTCTGATCCCCGCAGCAGGTTTGCGGTGTGGGGCGCAGCTCTGATCCCCGCAGCAGGTTTGCGGTGTGGGGCGCAGCTCTGATCCCCGCAGCAGGTTTGCGGTGTGGGGCGCAGCTCTGATCCCCGCAGCAGGTTTGCGGTGTGGGGCGCAGCTCTGATCCCCGCAGCAGGTTTGCGGTGTGGGGCGCAGCTCTGATCCCCGCAGCAGGTTTGCGGTGTGGGGCGCAGCTCTGATCCCCGCAGCAGGTTTGCGGTGTGGGGCGCAGCTCTGATCCCCGCAGCAGGTTTGCGGTGTGGGGCGCAGCTCTGATCCCCGCAGCAGGTTTGCGGTGTGGGGCGCAGCTCTGATCCCCGCAGCAGGTTTGCGGTGTGGGGCGCAGCTCTGATCCCCGCAGCAGGTTTGCGGTGTGGGGCGCAGCTCTGATCCCCGCAGCAGGTTTGCGGTGTGGGGCGCAGCTCTGATCCCCGCAGCAGGTTTGCGGTGTGGGGCGCAGCTCTGATCCCCGCAGCAGGTTTGCGGTGTGGGGCGCAGCTCTGATCCCCGCAGCAGGTTTGCGGTGTGGGGCGCAGCTCTGATCCCCGCAGCAGGTTTGCGGTGTGGGGCGCAGCTCTGATCCCCGCAGCAGGTTTGCGGTGTGGGGCGCAGCTCTGATCCCCGCAGCAGGTTTGCGGTGTGGGGCGCAGCTCTGATCCCCGCAGCAGGTTTGCGGTGTGGGGCGCAGCTCTGATCCCCGCAGCAGGTTTGCGGTGTGGGGCGCAGCTCTGATCCCCGCAGCAGGTTTGCGGTGTGGGGCGCAGCTCTGATCCCCGCAGCAGGTTTGCGGTGTGGGGCGCAGCTCTGATCCCCGCAGCAGGTTTGGGGTGTGGGCACTCAGCGGCCCCGTCCCCCGGCCGCCGTGCCTGGCTCCTGGCAGGGAGGAGGTGTGAAAAACGCCAATCGCTGGGTTGTAAAATGTTAAAAGTTTCATCGTCATCAAATGGTTGTAAAAATAGGAATACAATTAGAGTCGTAATAATTTGGACAATTTGAATTAGGTCAATATGAGACAGTAGAGGCAAAGAGTTACGGATGTCCGGGTACCTTTTCTGGGAAAAGGGACACACATTAACAGAGGATTAACCCTTAAAACAACAGCCTGTTGCATATTCATGCACCTCATACATGATGCATAAATTCCATTCAAACACAGGATTCTGTCTGGTCATCCCCAACTTCTTCCTTCTAATCCTAACAGCGCCTCGAAGGCGGGAAGAAGTTCATTTCTTCTGATAAGAGAACAAAAAATTCTTTATCTCTGAAAGACTTAGGTGTCCTGGGGCTGCTATCTGGTGCATTCCTTTCTTAAAAAAATCCCACTAACATAGTTCTTATTTTAATACAAAAGTTGCCTTTTAATTACAAGACTATATTTATCATATTACTAAAATGTGAATACTACTAATCAATACATCCAAATACAGACGGGAGTTATCTGCCATGTAGGGCCATATAAATGCACTTTTCACGGAGGGGATAGCAGGAGGCAGCAGCAGCACTGGAAATTGGCTGGATCCATCCGAGCTTGTCTGTCAAATCCCTGCGGACATCCAGCAGGCCAGGCAGGAGATAAGTGGCTGTTGTTTTAGTGCCAGATCGTTTACAGCACAAAATCTGCCCAAATTCCCTTTTGTTCGCAGAGATTTGCAGCCTGGCTCCTAATAATTCTGGAAAAAACCAGGCAGATTTTCTTTGTTTCCAAGCTTTGGATGTGCTGAGGCACCGGCACAGAATTCCCAGGCAGGTCGTGGTTCCTCATCCCTGGAAATGTCCAAGGCCAGGTTGGAGCAACCTGGAAGGTGTTGAGGTTGGAACAGGATGAGCTTTGAGGTCCCTTCCCACCCAAACCATTTTATATTTACCATTAAAACCTGTTTATCACTGAGTGTTAGTCCCTAAATGCCTTCAGAAGTCTTGCATTTTATTGCAAGACTTGTGGATATTATAAATATCTAGAATTTATGGATTTTTACCCCAGAGCTGTCTGGCCTTTGTTGCTGCTGATTTCCTAACTTTTAACTGCTGGAGTCGATGTTATTTGGAAGCTCTGTGAGCAAAAAGTCATTTCATCAGATCCTAATCTCGTGGCAGGGAGCTTTCCATCTCCTTTCCGTCCTTGCTCAGCCATGGATGTGCTGAGGCACCGGCACAGAATTCCCAGGGAGGTCGTGGTTCCTCATCCCTGGAAATGTCCAAGGTTGGAGCAACCTGGGGTAGGGGAAGGTGTTGAGGTTGGAACTGGATGAGCTTTGAGATCCCTTCCCACCCAAACAATTTTATTTTAACCTGTTTATCACTGAGTTCTCATCTCTAAATGCCTCCGTAAGTCTTGCAGAATTTATGGATTTTTACCCCAGAGCTGTCTGGCCTTTGTTGCTGCTCATTTCCCAACTTTTAACTGCTGTTCTTTGGAAGCTCTCAGAGCAAAAAGTCATTTCATCAGATCCTAATCTCGTGGCAGGGAGCTTTCCATCTCCTTTCCTTCCTTCCTCAGCCATGGAATGGGATTGCTTATCCCGTTATCTGCCCAATTACTGCGTGGCAAATATTCCAGTTTGGAATGGAACACGTGAAGGAACCAAACCCACACATGGTTTTTGGCCATGTGTGGTTTGGGGTTTCCCACTGGGGATGCTGCAACCAAACCCTTTTTCCTCCAAGAATCCCGAGGTGTTTCCTCAGGAATTGGAGCCACCCCAAAACCGGCAATATTTGTAAATCCACCTTTTTACCCCGCGCTGCTGGAAACAGCGTCAGCCTTAGCGGTCATGACATTGTCAGAGCTAAAGAATGAATTTTTCCTGTAGGTTTTCAGCAAATGACTGCTGAACACCTGCCAGAGGGAATACTTTGCTCCTTCTTGCTGCTGTGCCTGGGTAATTTGGCAAAGCACAACAAGTTCTCCAATGACCTGCACTAAAATGTTAATGGTGGGGTGGGATCCGAGCGGCCAGCGGGGCTTGGTGGCTGGAAATGGAGAAATGGAGATTTTTTTATTCAAGGTTTGGCCACCTGTGTGAGCGAGAACCCGGCCTGGTGCTGATTATAGGGTTTAAATTCCGATTGTGCCGCTGCTCCAGAGGTGATGTCACTGAGAGAATGGGGTTGTGAAAAACGCCAGTCACTTGGTTTTAAAATTGTAAAAGTTTCATAGTCATAAAATGGTTATAAAAATAGGAATACAATTAGAGTCATAATAATTTGGACAATTTGAATTAGGACAGTATGAGACAATAGAGACAAAGAGTTACGGACGTCAGGGTAACTTTTCTTGGCAAAATAAGCCCGAAAAAGGACACACACTAACAAAGGATTAACCCTTAAAAACAACAGCCTGTTGCATATTCATGCACCTCATACATGATGCATAAATTCCATTCAAACACAGGATTCTGTCTGGTCATCATCAACTTCTTCCTCTGAGTCCTGACAGCGCCTTTGAGGCGGGAAGAAGTTCATTTCTCCTGATAGGAGGGCAATAAATTCATTTCTCTGAAAGATTCAGGGGTCCTGGGGCTGCTATCGGCTGCAAGTCCTTTCTTTACAAAAGAAGTATCCTACATAGCATCGTTTAAATTCTAACATTTTTTATAACCTAAAACTCGATTTAACACACTACTTAAGAGAATTAATCCAGCATTACTTTCTAACACAACACATACAATATTCATTTGAATATTTCCGAAAAGCCAATTATAAAATACACGCATTTTTCACAGGGTGCTGTGCACGAATAACATTTTTTGGGTTAATTCCCTCATTATTTACGCCATCCTGGGGTTAATCCCCTCCTCATTCACACCGCCCCGCAGCTCGCAGGAGCGGTGCCTGTTGTATTCTGATTTTCCAAGCCGGCACAAACTCAACCACCACCAATTTCTGAGGTGAGAACGATCCGAGGCGATCATGCCATGCCCTGCAGCGCTGACAGGGGACCCGAACTCCCTTTTTCCAGCAGAGATTGCTTTGCAGCCGGGATGGAAATGAGCTGGTGAAATAGGGAAATGTGCTTTATGGTTCCCTCAGCTGCGCTCTGCTCGCCTCATTGACGCTGCAAACCCGGAGCCGCTCGCCTTTCAACGCCGCTAAATTAATTTGAAAGAAAACTCATTTTCTGGTGACATGGTGGGTGCAATCGGTGTGGAACAAAGGAAAAAAGGAGGTTTGATTTTCATACTTTTGCAGGGGTTTTGTTGCAGATTTGGGGAGCGCTGTGCCCAGCAGAACAGGAGCAGTTCCCACCTCCCATTTCTGGCTCCTTGAGCTCCTGCCAGTCCTTGCTTTATGGAAGATTCTCCTGTATGTTCCAGAATTTGGTTCCATTCTCTTCTCCAGATCATGGAATCATGGAATAATTAAGTTTAGAAGGGATCTTTAAGGTCATCAAGTCCAGCAGCACTAAACCACAGCCGCACAGTGCCACATCATTTATTGACACTAAATTAATTTGAAAGAAAACTCATTTTCTGGTGACGTGGTGGGTGCAATCGGTGTGGAACAAAGGAAAAGAGGAGGTTTAATTTTCATACTTTTGCAGGGGTTTTGTTGAAGCGTTGGGGCTGTTTGGTTTGAAATCCGCGTGGCAGCCCCGGGAGCCTGCGCTTTCCATGGCTCAGGAGTTTGGGAAGTTGGATGCTCCAAAGCTGGAATTGCAGAGCTGGGAGGGTTTGTGCACCTTGGTTTGCTCTCCCTCTGTCTGGGCCTTGGGTTGTGCCACGACCTCGTTTTTAACTCTTTCTGTGCGACCCGAGACAGTTTGTGCGCTGCTCTGAAAGTTCAGCAATCCACGGGAATTTGTTCCTTGGGTAGGAAAATCCTCCCCTTCTTTCTCAGGCGGCTCCGGGGCAGGTGTGGGCTCAGCTGGTGGGTTCAGAGCTCTGCTCAGATGTTCCTGGAGGTGCAGTCAGAGGATCCCACCCGAGCCTTGGCTGCCCTGGGGGCTGGGACAGGAGCAGTTCCCACCTCCACTCCCATTTCTGGCTCCTTGAGCTCCTGCCAATCCTTGTTTTATGGAAGGTGCTCCTCTGTCTTCCAGAGTTTGATTCCATTCTCTGTTCCATATCATGGAATCATGGAATAATTCAAAGGGACCTTTAGGGTCATCAAGTCCAGCAGCACTAAAAAAAAAATACACATCCCCAAAGTGCCACGTCCCCAAAGTGCAACGTCCCCAGTGCCACGTCCCCAAAGTGCCGCGTCCCCAAAGTGCCACGTCCCCAAAGTGCCGCGTCCCCAAAGTGCCGCGTCCCCAAAGTGCCGCGTCCCCAAAGTGCCGCGTCCCCAAAGTGCCACATCCCCAAAGTGCCACGTCCCCAAAGTGCCGCGTCCCCAAAGTGCCGCGTCCCCAAAGTGCCGCGTCCCCAAAGTGCCGCGTCCCCAAAGTGCCGCGTCCCCAAAGTGCCGCGTCCCCAAAGTGCCGCGTCCCCAAAGTGCCGCGTCCCCAAAGTGCCGCGTCCCCAAAGTGCCGCGTCCCCAAAGTGCCGCGTCCCCAAAGTGCCGCGTCCCCAAAGTGCCGCGTCCCCAAAGTGCCACGTCCCCAAAGTGCCACGTCCCCAGTGCCACATCCCCAAAGTACCACGTCCCCAAAGTGCCGCATCCCCAAAGTGCCACGTCCCCAAAGTGCCGCGTCCCCAAAGTGCCGCGTCCCCAAAGTGCCACGTCCCCAAAGTGCCTCATCCCCAAAATGCCTCATCCCCAAAGTGCCGCGTCCCGAAAGTGCTGCATGCCCAAAGTGTCACGTCCCCAAAGTACCACGTCCCCAAAGTGCCACGTCCCCAAAGTGCCACATCCCTGTTTCTGAGCACTTCCAGCATGGTGGTGACTCCCCCAGTGTTCCAGCCTTTCTCGGGATGGAATTATTCCCAATATCCAATATAAACCACCCCTGGCACAACCTGGGGCCGTTCCCTGTCACTTGTTCCTTGGCAGGAGAGGCCAGCACCCACAATTTCAGCTTTTCCCCGCCTCTGGGAAGACCCAGGTGATCCTTGGCTGTCTCCCATCGGTGTGTTTCTGATTAAAACCCTTTCTGTGCCATTTGAGGGAATGTTTCACCTCGTGCCATGGCAGGAAGTTGCTCCTGGGGACAGCACATGGTCCCTGGAGCTGTGAGGGATGGCTGTGCCCGGGGATGATGCAGTTCTGAGCGACTGCAGCAGCTCCAAAGCTGAAATCATTTTGCAAACAATGACTCAACCACCATTAAAAGTTGAGTAAAACCATAAAATCGGCTCGGCCAGGCCCTTCAAGCTCAGCTCCTTCCAGCACCTTGGAGCTCTCCAGGAGGGAGCAGAGGCACCAGGAGCTCCTGCAGCTGCTGGAGCAGCAGACCCAGGAGCGTTTTTGTGGGGAAAACCAGGATTTGCACATTTTTCACTTTCTGGAGCGTGCTCTTTATAGGTGAGGGATTTGCTCTGTCAAGGGATGAGCTAAAGCACAGCTCTCACTGGCACTTCTGGCTGACGGCTGCTTTTTATTAGCTCTCTTTATAATTTTATGGATACAATTCCTTCGTTTCCTCAAAGCAGCAATCAAGCTGTTTTCCTTCCTCGAGCTAAATGTTTTCTCTGGTGGAGTCAGCTGGGGACGAGCTCAATCTCATTTTAGAGGTGGATAAAGAAACTCAGAAGCAAAGGGGCTGGGCTGGACACTTTCATGTATGCAGCAGCACTTTGAGTTTGTGGTGTTTTTCCTCAGGAACAGCTGAGAAGTTGTTTTTAAGAATATGCAGCTTTCCTTAGCATGCAGTGAGTCGATAGCAGAGCTGGAATTGGAGCTGGGTTTTTTCAGTCTCCGTGTCAGTCTCACCCAGCTCCGTCTCTCTCATCAAGCACAACAAGCAAAAACTCGAATTTCAGGGAGGATTTAATAAAAAGAGGTTGTCGTGTCGTTTCTTCCGTAATTTTAGATGTAAGGATTTTTTTTTTTAATCTTTTTTCTTCCTGCGTCCTTTGTTAGCCCACGCCTGCAACTCAGTATTGATTATTCCCTGGGAAACTTGTCTTTATGGTTATGACCTAATGGTTGATTGTATTGATTTGGCAACAGGCAGCAGAATGGGGTTGGTTTGTTTTTTTCAAGTTTTTCCTGAAGTAATTGCACGAAAAAATGAGAAAAATCAAGGATGAATCTTGGCCATCTTGTCATGGAAGTTTTCCACCAGGCTGAGAGTGTCACTGTGGTGAAGAACTGGGAGACCAAAATGAAAAATTGGCTTTAATGCTGCCCAAACCTCCTGCTTTTCACTTAAAGCAAAGAGACACTCGTGGATGTTCATCCTGGATTCCTGCACAGAAATTATTCCTTGCATTTGTCTTCCCTGGCAGGGGGGAGGGCCTGGCACAGTTTTCCCACAAAAGCTGTGGTTGAATTATCCCTAAAAATGTTCCAGGCCAGGCTGGACGGGGTTTGGGGCACCCTGGGACAGTGCAAGGGTGGGAACCTCAGAATGGATGAGGCCTGAAGTGTATCTGAACTGAGCCACTTGTGCTCATGCTGGGCCTTTTTTTCAGAGGGTTTTTCGGTGGTAGAGTCATTCCTTGGGGTTCAAATGTGGTAAAGACATTGAGAAAGTGAAAAGAACTGGTGTGGTTTGGGTTTTTTTACCTCAGAGTTGATTGGGCCTGCAGTGTCTCTGAACTGAGCCACTTGTGCTCGTGCTGGGCCTTTTTTCAGAGGGATTTTGGGTGGCAGAGCCATTCCTGGGGTTAAAATGTGGTAAAACTACTGAGAAAGAGAAGGAAAAAGAGAAGGAAACGTGTGTGTTTTATGGTTTTGATCTCAGAAGGGATTGGGCCTGAAGTGTGTCTGAACTGAGCCACTTGTGCTCGTGCTGGGCCTTTTCTTCTTGGAAGGGATTTTGGTTGGCAGAGCCATTGCTTGGGGTTAAAATGTGGTAAAAATACTGAGAAAGGGTAGAAAACTGGTGTGTTTTAGAGTTTTTACCTCAGAGTAGATCAGGCCTGAAGCGTCTCTGAACTGAGCCCCTTGTGCTCATGCTGGGCCTTTTTTTGAGAGGGTTTTTCAGTGATAGAACCATTGCTTGGTGTTAAAACGTGGTAAAGACATGAAAAAACAGAGTAAACAGGTATGTTTTATGGTTTTTTTACTTCAGAATGGATGGGGCCTACAGTGTGTCTAAACTGAGCCAGTTGTTCTCATGCTTTGCCTTTTTTTTACAGATGGATTTTGGGTGGTAGCACTACTCCTTGGGGTTAAAACGTGGTAAAAATATTGAGAAAGAAAGAAAGAAAGAAAGAAAATGGGGGTGTTTGATGGGTTAAACTGGGGCAAAAACATTGTGAAAGAGAAGCAAACCCCACGTGTTGTAGGGTTTTTACCTCAGAGTGGATGAGGCCTGAAGTGTGTCTGAACGGAGCCACTTGTGCTCATGCTGGGCCTTTTCTTCTTGGGAGGGATTTTGGGTGGCAGAGCCATTCCTTGGGGTTAAAATGTGGTGAAAATACTGAGAAAGAGAAGAGAAAAGAGAAGGAAATGTGTGTGTTTTATGGTTTTTACCTCAAGAGTGAATTAGGACTGAATTGTGTCTGAACTGAGCCACTTGTGCTCATGCTGGGCCTTTTTTCCAAGGGTTTTCAGTGGCAGAGCCATTCCTTGGTGTTAAAATGTGGGGAAAATACTGAGAAAGAGTAGAAATCTGGTGTGGTTTAGGTTTTTTACCTCAGAATGGATCAGGCCTGCAGTGTCTCTGAACTGAGCCCCTTGTGCTCATGCTGGGCCTTTTCTTCTTGGAAGGGATTTCAGGTGACAGAGCCATTGCTTGGGGGTTAAAATGTGGTAAAAATACTGAGAAAGAGAAAAAAACGGGTGTGTTTTATCATTTTTACCTCAAGAGTGAGTTAGGCCTGAAGTGTCTCTCAACTGAGCCACTTGTGCTCATGCTGGGCCTTTTTTCCAAGGCTTTTCAGTGGCAGAGTCATTCCTTGGTGTTAAAATGTGGGGAAAATACTGAGAAAGAGTAGAAATCTGGTGTGGTTTAGGTTTTTTACCTCAGAATGGATCAGGCCTGCAGTGTCTCTGAACTGAGCCCCTTGTGCTCATGCTGTGTCTTTTCTTCTTGGAAGGGATTTCAGGTGGCAGAGCCATTCCTGGGGTTAAAATGTGGTAAAAACACTGAGAAAGTGAAAATAACTGGTGTGTTGTAGGGTTTTTACTTCAGGTTTTTACTACAGTGGAAGGGTGGGAACAGGATGAGCTTTAAGGTCCTTTCCAACCCAGACTGCTCTGTGATTGTGTGATTCTGTGAAATCCCCAAATTGTTCCTGGGAAAGGCATTTGGTGGTTCTGTCTGAAACACCAGCACTCCAAACATGTCCAATTTTCTCTCTTTGTGCTCTCATTGCTTTGTTCCCAGCTTTTCCCTCTGCATCACAAGCCAGAAAGTGAGAAATCATCCTGGTTGGGGTTGTTATCCCTCATAAATGGGATTTTTCCCAGTTCAGTGTGGGCTTGGTAGCCTGGCAGGGCTGGTCATTACTTTTAAAAAGAAATCACTTTAGATTTCTTTTTAGTTTGGATTTCTTGGGACAGGGGTGAGTTCTGGGCTTGGCACTGCAGGTTGGGCTTAAAGGGCTTTTCTAGGCTTAAAAAATTCCCAATTCTGGGATTCTGGATCAGGGAGGAGCTTGAAAAATTCCCATTTCTAGGATTCTGAATCAGGGAGGAGCTTAAAAAAATCCCAATTCTAGGATTCTGGATCAGGGAGGAGCTGCAGGTTGGCACAGGAAACCTCACCCTCACCTCTGACAGGCTCAGATCTTCACAGAACTCCAAACTTCTGGTCCTCTGAACCTTTTTTATGGCTTTGTCACATCTTTCAGGGTGATTTTTTTAGTTTATTCTCTTTGGGTGTCATTGCCAAGTGCTGTTAGTGGGAGTTCAAGGAGATGGGAAGTTTCTGGGAGCAAGGACAGGAGCTTGGGGGAGGCTGGTTGAAACCATCCCATGGTTTTTAAGGTTTACCAAGCTTAAAAAATTCCCAATTCTGTGATTCTGGATCAGGGAGGAGCTTGAAAAATTCCCATTTCTGTGATTCTGGATCAGGGAGGAGCTGCAGGCTGGCACAGGAAACCTCACCCTCGCCTCTGACAGGCTCACATCTTCACAGAACTCCAAACTTCTGGTCCTCTGAACCTTTTTTATGGCTTTGTCACATCTTTCAGGGTGACTTTTTTGGTTTCTTTTCTTTGGGTGTCATTGCCAAGTGCTGCTGGTGGGAGTTCAAGGAGATGGGAAATTTCTGGGAGCACCCTGAAACCATCCCCTGGTTTCATCCCTGATCTCTTTGTCCAAGCTGGGATGATCAGTGGTGTGCTGCATTTCCCATTTCGGAGATGAATTGTTGGGGTTTTTTTCCCTGACATTCACATTTTGATGCGAGATTTAAACTCTGTGCCTCGTGGTGAAGCGAAGCCTGAGCCCCCCTCACCTGATAAATTGAATCTGGGACATTTTACAAGCTCTCTATGTGTTTTCCTCTCCCAGACATATTACAAAATGTGTTTAGCTGATGTGTCAGGGCTCAGTTGTATTTATCAGGACAAGATTTTGTTTTCTTCAGCTGCAAAAAGCCCAGAGCCACCTCCCTTTTTACGTAGATGGAGTACAGAGAGGTTCTTGTTCCCATCGTGTGGCAGATGAATTCCTGCCCTCTGGCTACCAGAAATGCTTTCAACAACACGTCGGGCTTGCAGCTTTCTCTGAAGCATTTGATAAATCTCAGGGACTTTGCCTGATTTTCTTAAAACCTGGATTTCTAAAAACCTGCATTTCTTAAAACCCTTCACTGGGTTGTTGGAACAAGAGCGGAGGTTTTGCATGCAGAAATTACTGGAAGATATTAAGAGATGGATTAAATGATCAATTAACACAGCAGAGGGAGGTCATCACTGGTATCTCTCTGCTGGAACAGGTTGTTTTGACCTGTTGTGAAAGGGCAGGAGAAAATCAGTTTAGATATAAAGCATTGATTATTAAAGAGATTTTTCCTGTTTTTTTCCTACAGAACAACCATCTCCAAGTTGGCTGACGCCACTGAGGAATAAGATTTTAAAGTTTTAGTTGATAAGTGTGAGAAACACAGCCCTAGTGCTTGGTGTTAGTTAAAAAACCAGCTCAGTGTGAGGAATTACAGTGATGGGAATAGAGAGGAAACTGGGAAATGGTGTCGTGGAGCTGCCTCGTTCACAGCTTGAGCCTTGCTCATTTCTTCCCTTTAAAAACCAGGGGGGGAGGAAAATGATGCTGTGGAAGCAGGGAAAAGATATTTGAGAGAGATATAATAGAGATTTATGAGGTCCTGAGTGGCACAGAGAAAAGAAGGATAAATGTTGATTTTTCTCTGACACAACAAGAGCTGTTGGTGAAATGGGAATTAAATCCAAAGGAATAATTTCCTTGTGCAGGCTGAGTGACCAAACACAATTCTTGGGAAAAATATCCAGTGGGAACTGCCTGATCCTGGAAGACACCACAACCACTAAAAACATCAGGGAGTGCAGTTCCAGACTCGGATCTCCCTAAATTTCAGTGTGAGGAATCTGGCACCTCGTGTTGCTGCTGGGAAAAACGTGAAGCTGTAATATCAAAACTGTAATTTGGCTCTGCTCACTGGGAAAAGCAGAGAGCTCACATAAGGGAGGAAGAGATAAGCACTGCCTTGCCTAAATTAGCCTTGTTTGGGTTTTTTTTTTCCCCCCTCTAAACATTTATTTTTTTTATGGGGGTGGATAAAAAAAAAAAGAGCTCACAACTCAGCTCCTGTTCCAGCCACGCATTTTCCTTGTTGGAAATATTTCACTCCAGCATATGTTAATTAATCCTGGTGTTTGCAGTTACAGCTGGCTAATAATTTGTTGCTGCAAAAAAAAAAAAAAAACAAACCCAAATAATTCTGTAAATTGTTCTTGTCGTGAACTTGATGGATTGGAGCTCAGAAAACACCTCAGGCTCGAAAAACCCAGCAGTGTGAGAAGGTCTTGTCAGGGTTTTTGGTTTTTTTCTGTTCAATGTCCTTTTTTTTCTTTTTTTTTGGCTTCCTGAGCTAAGACAGGACCTGCTTGGATGTGTCTGAGAGCAGGCAGTGATTATGGCTTTTGGGATAATTACGCATTTATCAGCCCAGCATGGCAGGAGAGGAGCGTGGCTCTGGCCTGCTTGTCAGGAGTGCCAGGATCCCTCCAGACCTTGCCCAGAGGTCCTTGATGGAAGCTGTGAGGGAAATAAAAATAAACTAAAGCACTCTTCACTCTGCAGCAGCCTCTGTTCCTGCTCCTCGTTACAGCCAGGCGGTTAATTAGTCCATGCAAACATCCTGCCTGGATCAGGCCTGAAGTGGCTCTGAACTCAGCCACTTATGATCGTGCTGGGCAATTTTTCCAAGGATTTTTCAGTGGTAGAGTCATTCCTTGGGGTTAAAATGTGGTGAAAATACTGAGAAATAGAAGAAAACAAGTGTGGTTTAGGGTTTCTTTACCTCAGAATGGATCAGGCCTGCAGTGGCTCTGAACTGAGCCACTTGTACTTGTGCTGGGTGTTTTTTTCAGTGGTAGAACCATTCCTTGGGGTTAAAATGTGGGGAAAATACTGAGAAAGAGGAGAAATCTGGTGTGGTTTAGGTTTTTTACCTCAGAATGGATCAGGCCTGAGGCGTGGCTGAACTGAGTCACTTGTGCTCATTCTGGGCCTTTTCTTCTTGGAAGGGATTTCAGGTGGCAGAGCCATTGCTTGGGGTTAAAATGAGGTTAAAATACCAAGAAAGAGAAGGAAAAAGAGAAGGAAACAGGTGTGTTTTATGGTTTTTACCTCAGAATGGATGAGGCCTGAAGTGGCTCTGAAGTGTGACACTTGTGCTCATGCTGGGCATTTTTTCTGAGTCTTTTTGGGTGGCAGAGCCATTCCTTGGGGTTAAAATGTGGTAAAAACATTGAGAAAGAGAAGGAGTCTGGTGTGTTTTATGGATTAAAATGTGATAAAAACATGGAGAAAGAGAAAATAACTGGTATGTTGTAGGTTTTTTACCTCAGAGTGGATGAGGCCTGAAGTGGCTCTGAAGTGTGACACTTGTGCTCATGCTGGGCATTTTTTCTGAGTCTTTTTGGGTGGCAGAGCCATTCCTTGGGGTTAAAATGTGGTAAAAACACTGAAAAAGAGAAGAAAACTGGTGTGTTGTAGGGTTTTTACCTCAGAGTAGATCAGGCCTGAAGTGTCTCTGAACTGAGCCACTTGTGCTCGTGCTGGGCCTTTTTTCTGAGGGTTTTTGGGTGGTAGAGCCATTCCTTGGTGTTAAAACGTGGTAAAGAAATGAAAAAAGAGAGTAAACAGGTATGTTTTAGGGTTTTTTACCTCAGAATGGATTAGGTCTGAAGTGTGTTTGAACGGAGCCACTTCCACTTATGCTTTGCCTTTTTTTCTGATTGTTTTCGTGTGGCAGAGCCATTCCTTGGGGGTTAAAATGTGGTAAAAATACTGAGAAAGAGAAGGAAACTGGTGTGTTTTATGGATCAAAATGTGATAAAAACATGGAGAAAGAGAAAATAACTGGTGTGTTGTAGGTTTTTTACCTCAGAATGGATCAGGCCTGAAGTGGCTCTGAACTGAGCCACTTGTGCTCGTGCTGGGCCTTTTTTTCAAAGGAATTTTGGGTGGTAGAGCCATTCCTTGGTGTTAAAACGTGGTAAAGAAATGAAAAAAGAGAGTAAACAGGTATGTTTTAGGGTTTTTTACCTCAGAATGGATTAGGTCTGAAGTGTGTTTGAACGGAGCCACTTCCACTTATGCTTTGCCTTTTTTTCTGATTGTTTTCGTGTGGCAGAGCCATTCCTTGGGGGTTAAAATGTGGTAAAAATACTGAGAAAGAGAAGGAAACTGGTGTGTTTTATGGATCAAAATGTGATAAAAACATGGAGAAAGAGAAAATAATTGGTGTCTTGTAGGTTTTTACCTCAGAGTAGATCAGGCCTGAAGTGTCTCTGAACTGAGCCACTTGTGCTCATGCTGGGCCTTTTTCCAGGGATTTTCACTGTCAGAGCCATTCCTTGGGGTTAAGATTTGGTAAAGACATGAAAAAAGAGAGTAAGCAGGTATGGCTTAGGGATTTTTACCTCAGAGTGGATTGGGCCTGATGTGTCTGTGAACGGAGCCAATTGTGCTCATGCTGAGCCTTTTTTTCAGAGGGTTTTTCAGTGCTAGAACCATTGCTAGGGGTTCAAATGTGGTGAAAATACTGAGGAAGAGAAGGAAACTGGTTGTTTTATGGATTAAAATGTGATAAAAACATGGAGAAAGAGAAAATAACTGGTGTGTTGTAGGTTTTTTACCTCAGAATGGATCAGGCCTGAAGTGGCTCTGAACTGAGCCACTTGTGCTCGTGCTGGGCCTTTTTTTCAAAGGAATTTTGGGTGGTAGAGCCATTCCTTGGTGTTAAAACGTGGTAAAGAAATGAAAAAAGAGAGTAAACAGGTATGTTTTAGGGTTTTTTACCTCAGAATGGATTAGGTCTGAAGTGTGTTTGAACGGAGCCACTTCCACTTATGCTTTGCCTTTTTTTCTGATTGTTTTCGTGTGGCAGAGCCATTCCTTGGGGGTTAAAATGTGGTAAAAACATCGAGAAAGAGTAGAAAACTGGCGTGTTGTAGGTTTTTTTGCCTCAGAAAGAATCCCATTGTGGATTTTGAAACAAGCGACACAGCAGGAGGGAGCAGAATTATCTGTTAGTGGTATCTCATGGAGGAAAAAAAGTTGTTCTCTCTTATCTTTTAGCAGGCATAGATACTGTTACCTTATCAAAATGGTGTTTTAGTCAGTAAATGGCTGTATTTTTAGTAACTTTGTTTCAGGATTTGAAAGCTTGAACCTTGGCTGCTAAGAAACCAAACCGCTCCGTGGTAGTGCCGGTGCCGGTGATAAAGAAAGCGCTGAAATGTTGTAATAAAAATGTTGTAATAAAAAAGGGAGCAGCATAAAGTCGAATAATTGGCGTTTGAGCTTTCAGAAATGCCTGCTCTGGGCAATCATCAAACCTGCAGCTTTTGAACCGTGTCAGCTGAGTAAGGTGCCACCTGCTTTGTCAGAATATTCCCTGATTCTGGGTTTATTCACAGGGAATTGTGGCTGCTGGATGAATTCTTGCTGGCTGCCTTTCGCAGGCTGCCCTGTGATAGAGCAGAGGTGGGAAAGATCAAGATCAAGGAGGTAATTTAAGTAATGGGGGAGGATGTGTTACAGGAGATCCTGGTGGTTATAGTGACAGTTTTCCCTTCAGAAACCCGTGGGGTCATTTTGGGGCTGAATTCTACATTTATGGCTGTCACTGAGCAGTGTCTCTGTGTGACACCCAGGCCTGTGCTGCTGCTGCTGCTGCTGCTGCTCAAGGGCACCAGGAAGGGTTTATTTATGACATGTGCAATCTCTTTGAGGCGCTGGATCTGCCCAATCTTTGCTCTTCCCCAAGTGAAGATCGGGAACTTCCCAATTTTTTGGGGTGGCTGAGTTGGTTTAGATACCTCTTCGCAATTTTTGGTGTGGCTGAGTTGGTTTAGATCGTGATTTCCAATTTTATGGAATGGCTGAGTTGGTTTAGATCCTGCTTTCCAATTTTTGAGGTGGCTGAGTTGGTTTAGATCCTTCTTTCCTGTTTTTGGGGTGGTTGGGTTGTTTTAGATCCCTTCCAGTTTTATGGGGTGGCTGAGTTGGTTTAGATCCTGCTTTCCAATTTTTTGGGGTGTTGAATTGGTTTAGATCCTGCTTTCCAATTTTATGGGGTGGCTGAATTGGTTTAGATCCTTCTTTCCAATTTTATGAGGTGGATGAGTTGGTTTAGATCCTGCTTTCCAGTTTTATGGGGTGGCTGAATTGGTTTAGATCCTGCTTTCCAGTTTTATGGGGTGGCTGAATTGGTTTAGATCCTGCTTTCCAGTTTTATGGGGTGGCTGAATTGGTTTAGATCCTGCTTTCCAGTTTTATGGGGTGGCTGAATTGGTTTAGATCCTGCTTTCCAGTTTTATGGGGTGGCTGAATTGGTTTAGATCCTGCTTTCCAGTTTTATGGGGTGGCTGAATTGGTTTAGATCCTGCTTTCCAGTTTTATGGGGTGGCTGAATTGGTTTAGATCCTTCTTTCCAGTTTTTTGGGCTGGATGGGCTGGTTTAGATCCTTCTTTCCAAGTTTTTGGGGTTTGGATCCTTCTTTCCAAGTTTTTCAGTGGCTGATTTGTTTTAGATCCTTCTTTGCAATTTTTTTTGGGGGGTGAGTTGTTTTAGATCCTTCTTTCCCAAACATTTTCTGGCGATCACTTCTCCCTTTGAGCCTCTTCTTGCAGCCTCTGCTGCTTCCTTCACCTCTTCCTGCTCCTTTTTTTTGCCTTTTTGTGTTCTCTGCTTCTCCAAACCCAGCAAACCAAAGAGGAAGGTTGAAGGTGTGACATTCTCAGAGCTCTCTGTGCTCCTCCTCCAGCTCCACCTGGCTCCTGGCCGTGCCCATCCCGGCCAGGGATTTGGGATTTGGGATTATTTGGGAAGCTGAATAATTGACTCTTGGATCTTCAGGACTCTCAGCTGACGAGGCTTTTGTTGGAGAGCAGAGTTGAGTGGAGAGGTTGTGTTAACAGAGCTGGTTTTTCTCTGAGGGAGAAATGTTGGAGATCCTGTGTCTGGTGCAGGAGTAGCTGCAAAAAAAAATGAGTTTATTTGAGAGGCAGCTTGTGATTTAAAGGTCTGCTCCCTGCAGCAGTGTTCTGTGCAAATCCACTCCAGATTTGCCAGTGATTAAAATCAATTATCTCACCTTTATTTCCCTCTGTTTCAGCCAGCGCTGTAATAATCACTGACTTCACAAAAATCCGCCCGCACAAATCTTTTTCGAGGCTTCTGTGGATCTTAATTGGCACGACTTGGCAGCTGCCTCATTTGCATAATGAACCTCTGTGGTCAGGCCATTATTAAAATTGCCCCTCTCTCATCCCGTGCTGTTCTCTTGTCTGGATTCCTGATTATCCCTGGGATGGTGCGGGGCATCCTCAAACTCCAAATCCTTCTGTGCTCCAGGAGGAGAAATATTCCAAAGGGTTTGATGGTGCTGGAGGAGGGAAAATTCCTCTCCTGTGGAGCCAGGCTGGGAGAGCTGGGAATGTTCACGTGGAAAAGGATCCAGGGAATCCTCAGAGCGACTTCCTGAGCCTAAAGGGGATCCAGGAATTTGGGAAAAGGGGTGGAGGGACAGGACACAGGGAATGGCTTCCCACTGGGAAAGGGGAGCTTGGGAAAGAATTCCTGGCTGAGATTCTGGGATCCAGGACACTCAGGATCCATCCCCAGGGATTTTATGGGATTTGGGGATGGAAAAGGGAAGGGAGACCCTTCATGGAGTCCTGAATTCTCAGTGAAACCTCTTGATCCCGAAATTCCTTCCCAGAGAGGAGCTGGGATGGGGATGGATCCAGGGCCAGGTTGGGAATGGCGGGAATTCCCTGGGGAAAGGGAAATGGGATTTGGGAAGGAATTCCTGGCTGGGCTGGAATTCCCAGAGGATCCCTGGGAGTGTCGCAGGAAAGGCTGGAAAATTCTGGAATTTTAGGGTTGGAATGGGATGGGATTGAAGGTCCATGGATCCCATCCAAAACCATTCCGGGATTCTGGGATCCAGGACACTCAGGATCCATCCCCAGGGATTTTTATGGGATTTGGGGATGGAAAAGAGAAGTGGAGTCCTGAATTCCCAGGGAATTCCCAAAATTCCTCACAGAGAGGAGCTGGGATGGGGATGGATCCAAAGCCAGGCTGGGAGAGCTGGGAATGGAGGGAATTCCCTGGGAAAAGGAAAATGGGATTTGGGAAGGAATTCCTGGGATATCCGGGTGATCCCAAAAATCCCCAAATCCCAGAAAAAGGATCCCAAATCCCCATCCCAAAAATATCCCCAAATCCCATAGAAAATGTCGAATCCCAAAAAAATTCCTAGAAACTTCCCAAAAAAACCCTTTAAATTTGGGAGGAATTTGGGAAGGAATTCCCAGAGAATCCCTGGGAGTGTCCCAGGAAAGGCTGGAAAATCCCGGAATTGTGGGGTGGGAATGGGATGGGATTGAAGCTCCAGGGATCCCATC
>NW_005054576.1:543060-546330 GCF_000277835.1 Geospiza fortis
AGGGATCCCATCCCAAACCATTCCGGGATTCTGGGATCCAGGACACTCAGGATCCATCCCCAGGGATTTTTATGGGATTTGGGGATGGAAAAGGGAAGGGAGACCCTTCCTGGAGTCCCCAATTCCCAGGGAATTCCCAAAATTCCTTCCCAGAGAAGAGTCAGACTTTGGAATGGGATGGGATTGAAGCTCCACGGATGCCATCAATGGAATTCCGGGATTCTGGGATCCCGGACACTCAGGATCCATCCCAAGGGGTTTTTATGGGATTTGGGGATGGAAAAGAGAAGTGGAATCCTGAATTCCAGTGTTTCCAGCTCACCTCCAGCACTGAAAAATGTGAAAATTGAATACAAAACCAGCATCAGATCGATTTTCTTTTTTTTAATAAAATATCAAATATAATTTAGTTGTACAATGCAGCTTTGTGCTGGGTAATAATCCCCAGTTCAGCTTTTTGCGATAATTCCCTCCAGAACGTGTCAGGTTATGGAAATCCACTTTTAATTCAGCTTTTCATTCCTGTCCGCTTCTGACATTTCTTGTGTTTGCCTTCCAAAGCGATAAAATCCCCGCCTTGCTCGCGGGTCGTGAACGAAACAGATTTTCCTTTTGCAAGTAGGAGAAAGTGTTGAATATCTCTGAATTCAAGAGGGGAGAAAAACCACCGCCAAAAAAATCAAATTTCTCTTTCTTTCTTCTGGAAACCACAGGGAATTCATTGTTTTTATCTCCCCTCTGTATTTCCACCCTGATTTTTGGTGTTCATAGGAGCAGCTTCCCTTTGGCCCAAGGTAGCTGAAAACTTTTTTTTTTTGTCCTTTTTCACTCCAATTTTGGGGTTTTTTTTGCCCTTTTTCACTCCAATTTTTTTTTTTGCCCTTTTTCACTCCAATTTTTGGGGTTTTTTTTGCCCTTTTTCACTCCAATTTTTGGGGGTTTTTTGCCCTTTTTCACTCCAATTTTTGGGTTTTTTTTGCCCTTTTTCACTCCAATTTTTGGGGTTTTTTTGCCCTTTTTCACTCCAATTTTTGGGGTTTTCTTGCCCCTTTTCACTCCAATTTTTGGGGTTTTTTTTGCCCTTTTTCACTCCAATTTTTGGGTTTTTTTGCCCTTTTTCCCTCCAATTTTTGGGGTTTTTTTTGCCCTTTTTCACTCCAATTTTTGGGGGTTTTTTTGCCATTTTTCCCTCCAATTTTTAGGGGTTTTTTGCCCTTTTTCACCCCAATTTTTTTTTTTTGCCCTTTTTCCCTCCAATTTTCATTTTCTCGTTTAATTTTTGCGCCTCACGTCTCACCGAGCGGAGCCTGCTGCTCGTGGATCACGTTTGGCGACGTTTGCCCTGACGTGAGGAGCAGTCGCTGCTCTCGCCCTGTCAGATTAGTGAGCCACAAACTCGGAAATGCTTTTATTTGATTCATTTATTCATTTTTCAATTCCTCTTTTGACAGCCTGTCCCCCAAATCTCTCAGTATTTCTATAAATTTCAACACTTCGAAATGAGTTCATATTTTTTTAATGAATTTGAACCCACTTGGGGATTTTTTTTGTTGGTTTTTTTTTTTGAAGTTTAAGGGATTTTGATCAGGGATTTTTTTTTTTCCCCTCTCTCACAGGTCACTGATTTCCCATTTCTCATGAGGAATGGGATTTTTTTTACCAGCTGGAGTAATTAATTAATCTTTGTTAGACCTCCAATGATAAAAAGCACAAAAGGAGGAAAAAATGTGGGTTTTGTGGGATTCCTTCAGTGAGGCTGGAAAAGGGATTTTTGGTGGGATTTTTCATGGCTATCCTGGCGAATCCCCTCCAGGCTGCCACGGTTCTTTGTGACCCAAAACAACGGCCAGAGTGTGTTAATTACAACCCGAATTAATTAACACACCCCAGATTGGATTAATGCGCGTTCCTGTGCGTCGGTTCACCCACGGATCACCAAAACACCGCAGGAGATTTCACCTGTAATCCTTAAAAACTCTCACCTGGAGGATTCCAGAAACCTTTCCTGAGTTCACTTCAAACCCAAAACTGGTGGGTTTTACCCAGGGATGGGATTTTTCCATGCAGGAGAGGAATAAAGGGTAAATTTTAACATTTAATTCCTTAAAAGGACACCAGAAACTCTTCCTGAGTTCACTTAAACCCAAAACTGGTAGAATTTAACCGGAAATGGGGTTTTCCCTGCAGGTACTCGGAGAGGAATAAATATTAAATTTTACCCTTTAATCCTTAAAAACTCTCACTTGGAGGATTCCAGAAACTCTTCCTGAGTTCACTTCAAACCCAAAACTCAATGAATTTTTACTGAGGATGGGATTTTTCCCTGCAGGAGAGGAGTAAAGGTTAAATTTTACCCTTAATCCTTAAAAGGATACCAGAAACCCTTCCTGAGTTCACTTAAACCCAAAATTGGTGGGTTTTAACCAGAAATGGGATTTTTCTCTACAGGTACTCGAAGAAGAATAAATGATAAATTTTACCCTTTAATCCTTAAAACCCTCACCTGGAACACACCAGAAACTTCACCCAAGTTCACTTAAAACCCAAAACTCAATGAATTTTTACTGAGGATGGGATTTTTCCATGCAGGAGAGGAGGAAAGGTTAAATTTTAACATTTGATTCCTTAAAAGGATACCAGAAACTCTTCCTGAGTTCACTTAAACCCAAAACTGGTGGATTTTAACCAGAAACGGGGTTTTCCCTGCAGGTACTCGGAGAGGAATAAATATTAAATTTTACCCTTTAATCCTTAAAAACTCTCACTTGGAGGATTCCAGAAACTCTTCCTGAGTTCACTTCAAACCCAAAACTGGTGGATTTTAACCAGGGATGGGATTTTTCTCTACAGGTACTCGGAGAGGAATAAATGATAAATTTATCCCTCTAATCATTAAAACCCTCACCTGGAACACACCAGAAACTCCTCCCAAGGTTACTTAAAGCCCAGAGCTGCTGGATTTTGAGCAGAGCTGTGTGTTCCTGCAGGTACTCGGAGCGGAGCCTGACGAGGTGCGTGGGGATCACCATCGAGACGCGGCCGGACTATTGCCTGCGGCCGCACCTGAGCGCCATGCTGGGCTACGGCTGCACGCGCCTGGAGATCGGCGTGCAGAGCGTCTACGAGGACGTGGCCAGGGACACCAACAGGTCAGGGACACATCCCGGGGACACCATTCCAGGGACACCATCCCGGGTCAGGGACACCATCCCAGGGACACCATCCCGGGGCAGGGACACCATTCCAGGGACACCATTCCAGGGACACCAT
>NW_005054576.1:547341-552590 GCF_000277835.1 Geospiza fortis
TTTTAAATCTTAAAATCCATTTTTCCCCAAATATCCATTTTTAAATCTTAAAACCCATTTTTCCCCCAAAAATCCATTTTAAAATCTTAGACTCCATTTTTTTGCCAAAAAAATCAATTTTCAAATCTTAAAACCCATTTTCCCCCAAATACCCATTTTAAAATTTTAAAATCCATTTTCCCCTGAAAAAATCCATTTTAAAATCCATTTTCCCCCCAATACCCACTTTTAAATCTTAAAATCCATTTTTCCCCAAATATCCATTTTTAAATCTTAAAACCCGTTTTTCCCCCAAAAATCCATTTTAAAATCTTAGACTCCATTTTTTTGCCAAAAAAATCAATTTTCAAATCTTAAAACCCATTTTCCCCCAAATACCCATTTTAAAATTTTAAAATCCATTTTCCCCTGAAAAAATCCATTTTAAAATCCATTTTCCCCCCAATACCCACTTTTAAATCTTAAAATCCATTTTTCCCCAAATACCCATTTTTAAATCTTAAAACCCATTTTCTTTTCCACCCCAAATTCCATTTTTTCCAGGCTCTTCCCAGAGCTCCTTGCTCTGAATTATAGAATTCCTAAAAGGCTCCTCAATCTCTCCCAATTTTCAGAGCAGTGACTTGAAACCCACATTAAGAAAAAAAAGGTGATTCATGATTTTTTGGGGTTTTTTCCATTGAAACGACCTCGTTTTGCTCCTGTTGTGCTTTGTGTGTGTGTTGTGGGGTTTTTTTTTGTATTTTGGGCTCGAAACTTTTTAACATTTCCCCGGTAGCAAAATGTCAGATTCCAAGCAATTAGGGGGAACGTTTGGAAATGACTTTGGATGATGTTCCATAAGTCATTAGTGAGGTTTCTGAGTGCTGTGAGGCAGAAAAATATTCCAGAGCATCAAATAATCGAGTTATTGATGCAGCTCCAATTCCGCTCCTAATAAGAAAATCATTTTTATTTATGAGGCAGAGCTGCCGTTCGCTCCCCTCGGGCCGCTCGAGGTTCCTGAGTGATGCTGTCCTCGAAAAATCTGGAATGGTCCTGGGAAAAAATCACCAGTGAAAATAAAAATAAAAATCACCAATAAAAATGGGGTTAAAGCTGCGTCTTCTGGCAGAGAGGGGGGAAAAGATCCTTAAAAAATATTTAAAAATTAAATTAATTCTGGTAAACGGACACAGGGATGGCCAAAGGGAATTGGGGTTTTTAGGCAGAGGGGTTTGGAGGAGGGGGGGAAAAAAAATCACCTGGAGAGATCATCTGGGAGCCAGGAATTCCAGGGGTGGGGAGGAGTTGGAAAATTGGAAAACTGGAATTGGGAAATGGAATTGGAATTGGAATTGGAAATGGAAATGGAAATGGAATTCCAGTAGGGAGGAATTGGAAGTGGGAATTCGAAATGCAATTGGAATTGGGAAATGGAAATGGAATTGGAAATTGGGGAAATGGAATTGGAAATGGAAATGGAAATGGGAATTGGAATTGGAATTGGAATTCCAATAGGGAAGAAATGGAATTGGAATTGGAATTGGAAATGGAATTGGAATTGGAATTGGAAATGGAATTGGAATTGGAATTGGGAATGGAAATGGAATTGGATTTGGATTTGGATTTGGATTTGTAGTTGGAATTGGAATTGGAATTGGAATTGGAATTGGAATTGGAATTGGAATTGGAATTGGAATTGGAATTGGAATTGGAATTGGAATTGGAATTGGAATTGGAATTGGAATAGGAATTGGAATTGGAAATGGGAAATGGAATTGGAATTGGAATAGGAATTGGAATTGGAAATGGGAAATGGAATTGGAATTGGAATAGGAATTGGAATTCCAATAGGGAGGAATTGGGAATGGGAATGGGAATTAGAAATGGAATTGGAACTGGAATTGGAACTGGAAGTGGAATTGGAGTTGGAATAGGAATTGAAATTGGAATTCCAATAGGGAGGAATTGGAATTGGGAATTGGAAATGGAACTGGAATTGGAATTGGGAATTGGGAATTGGGAATTGGAATTGGAAATGGAATTGGAATTGGGAATTGGAATTGGGAATTGGAATTGGAATTCCAATAGGGAGGAATTGGAAATGGAAATGGAATTGGAATTGGAAGTGGAAATGGAATTGGAATTCCAATAGGGAAGAATTGGAATTCCAGGAGTTGGGAGGAATTGGAATTGGAATTGGAAATGGAATTCCAATAGGGAGGAATTGGAATTGGGAAATGGAAATGGAAATGGAATTGGGAATGGAGTTGGAATTGGAAATGGAATTGGAGTTGGAATTGGAACTGGAAATTGGAATGGGAAGTGGAAATGGAAATGGAGTTGGAAATGAAATTGGAATTTAAATTGGAATTGAAATTGGAATTGGAATTGGAATTGGAATTGGGAATTGGAAATAGAAATGTAATTGGAATTGGAATTCCAGTAGGAGGAACTGGGAGGAATTGGAATTCCAGGAGCTGGGAGGAGAAGAGCCCCGGGATGCCCAGGAATGTGGGACAGAGCCAGGATTGTGTGGGAAGAATTTTCTCCTGTGGTGGGAATCTCTGGAGCTGGGAGGAAAACGGGATTTTCTCCGGAGCTGTGGGAATTTCGGCCTTTTTTGGGCTCCAAATCCCCCCAGGCTCCTGCAGATCCAGGTTTGGGTTCTGTCAGTGCGGCAGAACATGGAACCCTCGGGAATCCCAAAATCTGGGGAGGTTCACCTTCCTCCAGAAGGGATTTGGGGTGATTGCTTTTCCTCATTCCCATCTCCTTTCCATTCCCATTCTCCTTTCCTGCTGTTTTTATTTCCTGTTGTATTTATATTTTTATTCCTGTTGTATTTATGTTTTTATTCCTGTTTTTTTCTGAGGGACTCCAACCTGGATTTCCAACCCATCCCAAAATTTGGGGAGGTTCATGTTTCTCCACAAGGGATTTTTGGGTGATTTTGGCTGATTTTCCTCATTCCCATCTCCTTTCCATTCCCATTCTCCTTTCCTGCTGTTTTCCAATTTTGTTGTATTTATGTTTTCATTCCCCTTTTTTTCTGAGTGACACCAACCTGGATTTCCAAACTGGATTCCAGCAGCTCTCCCAAATTTCTCTTTTTGTCTGGAACACCCAGAGCAGCTCTTTTTCTACAGAATTACCAATTTCAATAATAAAAACCCCTTTTTTAGGCTCCAAATCCCCCCAGGTTCTGCAGATCTGGGGTTTGGATTCTGTCAGTGTGGCAGAACATGGAACCCTCCTGGAATTTCCAACCCATCCCAAAATTTGGGGAGGTTCCTGTTTCTCCACAAGGGATTATGGGGTGATTTTCCTCATTTCCATCCCTTCTCCTTTCCTGCTGTTTTTCTTGTTGTATTTATATTTTATTCCTGGTTTTTTTTTTTTCTGAGGGACTCCAACCTGGATTTCCAACCCATCCCAAAATTTGGGGAGGTTCCTGTTTCTCCACAAGGGATTATGGGGTGATTTTCCTCATTTCCATCCCTTCTCCTTTCCTGCTGTTTTTCTTGTTGTATTTATATTTTATTCCTGGTTTTTTTTTTTTCTGAGGGACTCCAACCTGGATTTCCAACCCATCCCAAAATTTGGGGAGGTTCCTGTTTCTCCACAAGGGATTTTGGGGTGATTTTGGCTGCTTTTCCTCATTCCCATCCCTTCTCCTCTCCTGCTGTTTTTATTCCCCTTTTTTTTCTGAGTGACACCAACCTGGATTTCCAACCCATCCCAAAATTTGGGGAGGTTCATGTTTTTCCAGAAGGGATTTTTGGGTGATTTTCCGATTGGCTGCTTTGCCTTGTTCCCATCCCTTCTCCTTTCCTGCTGTTTTTATTCCCCTTTTTTTTCTGAGTGACACCAACCTGGATTCCAGCAGCTCTCCCAAATTCCTCTCTTTGTCTGGAGCCTTGGGGCACCTTCTCTCCCGCAAAATTAAAATCAAACCAATTTCAGTACCCAACAAAACCAATTTCAGTACCCAACAAAACCAATTTCAATACCCAACAAACCCCAATGAATCTCATTTTTCCCTCCATCCACACCCCAGCCTCACCCTCCCAAGGGGGACAATCCCAGCTGGACCCAGAAATGGCTTTTCCTGCTTTTCCTGCCTTTTCCTGCCTTTTCCTGATGTTTAATCCGTCTGTCCCCAGGGGCCACACGGTGAAGGCCGTCTGTGAGTCCTTCCACCTGGCCAAGGATGCTGGCTTCAAGGTCGTGGCCCACATGATGCCAGATTTACCCAACATGGGGCTGGAAAGAGACATGGATCAGTTTTTTGTGAGTATTCTTTTTTTTTTTTTAATAAAAAACACCAATTCCCACTTTTTTTTTCCCCATGGAAAACTCCCTGCTCGGTTACCAGATTTGTTTCTAAAGGGCAAACAATTTAAAAATCTTTTTTTTTTTGTTTAAAAAAAAAAAAAAGAGATTTGTTGGACTACTTCATGCAGAAAATGATATCAGTGTCTCATGCAAGCCTGAGTCACCGGGGTCCCTGTGGGAAACAGCTCTTCCCAAATTTGCTGCTTTTTTTCCAAGGTGCTTTTCCCTCTTGGATTTAGAGCAAGACACAATTCCAAGTTTCAAAACAAAAAAATCCTCTCCGGAAGGTAATTAATTGCAAATTAATTGCAAAATTAGAGAGAGAGAGTGTGTGTGTTTTATAAAAAAAGCATTTTGGCTCGGCGTTGTTCGGTTTCTTTGTCAATGATGGAGAGGGAAATATCCAATTATTCCTGGGGAAAATTGCAATAAAGAGCAAACGGTGAGCGGTGCAATGATTGAACCACTTTGGGAGATTTTCAGGTTTTGGGATGTTGGTTTTTTTTTTTTCCTTATCTGAGTCAAAATTGGGTGGTTTTGGTTTTTCTTTTTTTAAATAGTGCAGAGATTGGAGTCGTGCTGGAGGAATCCCAGGGGAAGGTTGGGCTGGGTGCTGTCTGCCCCTAAAAAATATCACTGTAATGAAAGATATTGATTAAAAATGCACTTCTGGAAAATGCAGCTGCACAGGGCAGGAGGGGAATCCTGAAACCTGGGCCAGGAACCTTGTTTTGGGGGATTTTGTGCAGAATTCCTTGAGTTTCTCCCAAATAAAATCTCTTGTTTCTTGGCCAAGGTGAGACACTGGAAGTGACGAGCACAGAATTCCAAATTTCTGCTCCAGGGATTATTTTATTATTTATATTTACATTATTTATTTAATTTTATTTTTATTTAATTTTATGTTATTTTATTTAATTTTATTTTTA
>NW_005054576.1:552670-553642 GCF_000277835.1 Geospiza fortis
TTTATTTTATTTTATTTTATTTTATTTTATTTTATTTTATTTTATTTTATTTTATTTTATTTTATTTTATTTTATTTTATTTTATTTTTTATTCTTTTATTTATATTAATTATCCTGCCCCTGGATGATTTTTTTTTTGCCATGCTCTGGGAAATGAAGTGTGGACATGACAGAGAATTTTTGTGGAATTCTTTGTGATGCAGAACCCAGCAAAATCTTGAATCCTCCTTCCCTTGACATCTCATGGAATTGCAGCTGGAATTCTCTGGGATTGGGCTGGAAGTTGGGCTGGAAAAATGGGAATAATGGCCAAAAATGGGAATAATGACCAAAAAAATGGGAATAATGACCCCAAAAATGGGAAAAGCCAACCCTGGACAGGATTGAACAAAGAGGAGACCAAAATTGAGGTGGAAAGCTGAGAAAGGAGGAATTATTTCAATTTTTTGTAATTAATTTAATAATAATTATCCTTTGCTGCTTATTGGTGATGAGTGAGTGGTTAAGAATTTCTGCTCCTGGAATTGTTCAGAGCAGGAAATTTGGGAATCTGTTGGGAAAGTTGAATTTCTGGGCTCTGAGGGGAAGGGTGGTGCCATCCTGGGTCCCATTTGTGCATTAATGACAAATTTCCCAGAAAATGAGGAGGCAGGAGGTGGAAATTCTGGAACTGGGAGATGAGGAGGAGGCTGGAATTGGGAGAGGAGGAATTAAAATAAAAGTGGGGAGAAGAGTCGAGGATGGAAAAGGAGCAGAAGGAACAAAGATCGTTGCTCCTGTCTCATCCTCATTTAAATGATTTATAATTCATTCTTTAAAGAAATGCAGAGAATAAAATACCGAACCAAATGGATTGATTTGTTTTCTAAGCTCTGGGAAATAGCAGAAATATAATAATCAGAACATAACACAAATGTATATATAAAAAATTATATATATATAATAAATAATATAATATAATATAATATAATA
>NW_005054576.1:554597-556021 GCF_000277835.1 Geospiza fortis
CCCTTTCCCAGGGAATTCCCTCCATTCCCAGCTCTCCCGGCCTGGGGTTGGATCCATCCCCATCCCAGCTCCTCTCCAGGAAGGAATTTTGGGAATTCCCTGGGAATTCAGGACTCCACTTCTCTTTTCCATCTCCAAATTCCATAAAAATCCCTGGGGATGGATCCTTGATCCCAGAATCCTGGATTTCTGGAGATGGGATCCACGGAGCTTCAATCCCATCCCATTCCAACCCTGACTCCTCCCTGGGAAAAGAAGATTCTGGGAAGGAATTTTGGGATCCAGGGGCTTCCTTGGGAATTGGGGACTCCAGGAAGGGTCTCCCTTCCCTTTCCATCCCCAAATCCCATAAAATTCCCTGGGGATGGATCCTGAGTGTCCTGGATCCCAGAATCCCGGAATGGTTTGGGATGGGATCCATGGACCTTCAATCCCATCCCAGGGACGCTTCCCACTATCCCAGGGTGATCCAACTTTTCCTTGGACACTCCCAGGGATTCTTTGGGAATTCCAGCACATGCAGGAATTCCTTCCCAAATCCCATTTCCCCTTTCCCAGGGAATTCCCTCCATTCCCAGCTCTCCCAGCCTGGCATTGGATCCATCCCCATCCCAGCTCCTCTCTGGGAAGGAATTTTGGGAATTCCCTGGGAATTCAGGACTCCAGGAAGGGTCTCCCTTCTCTTTTCCATCCCAAATCCCATAAAAATCCCTCGGGATGGATCCTGAGTGTCCTGGATCCCAGAATCCCGGAACGGTTTGGGATGGGATCCATGGACCTTCAATCCCATCCCATCCCTACCTTGATCCCAGATTGCTCCGACCTTTCCTTGGACACTCCCAGGGATTCTCTGGGAATTCCAGCCCAGCCAGGAATTCCTGTCCAAGATCCCATCTGAATCTCACTTTTCCCAGCAGGAAGCCATTCCCTGTGTCCTGTCCCTCCATCCCTTGTCCCCAGCCCCTCTCCAGCTCTCCTGGAGCCCCTTTGGGCCCTGGAAGGGGCTCTGAGCTCTCCATGGAGCCTTCTCCTCTCCAGGTGAGCACCCCCAGCTCTCCAATTCTTTCTCTTTTTGGGACAACAAACCCTTGGCTTTCCAGAGATCTTTATAAAGCTTCGATTTTGAGGCAGTTCTAATGAAATTTGAACAAAATAATTTCATTTTTTTGAGCCCTCCCCCTCTCCAGCCAATTCCCAGCTCAGCAGAAAGTCGGACACAAAGGAACCCGCTTGACTTTAGAAATCCTGAGCACCCTCGGTTGAAATAACAATAACAATGAATGCAGGGGTTTCTCCTGGGAGGGGAATATCTGCTGATGGTGCCAGGAAAACGCCGGCTGCTTCTTCACTCCGGGCAGGCGGTGACAGCTCCGGGAGGGACAGCGTCCCCTCTGTCCGTCCCTGCTGCCCGATCGATTCCCAGC
>NW_005054576.1:556038-556439 GCF_000277835.1 Geospiza fortis
GCGGCCGCCCCGAGCCCGGCGCTGCTCTGAGCCCTGGGGGGAGCAGCAGCTGCCTCTGCTCGCAGTAATTCACAGGGTTGGCATAGGGAGCGGTGGGCGCGCTGTCTGTGTCCTTGGGTGTGTTTATTTGTGCACGGAGAGGTCATGGATTGTATCCCTGAGGGTCCCAGCCCTGTGGGTTCCATCCGTGTAAATTCCATCCCTGAGGGTCCCATCCCTGTGGATTCCATCCCTGTGGGTTCCATCCTTGGGAATTCCATCCCAGTAAATCCCATCCCCGAGGATTCCATCCCTGTGGATCCCATCCCTGTGGGTTCGGTCCCCGTGGATCCCATCCCCATGGATCCCATCCCCGTGGATCCCATCCCCGTAGATCCCATCCCTGTGGATTCCATCCCTGT
>NW_005054576.1:556460-564522 GCF_000277835.1 Geospiza fortis
CCATCCCTGTGGATTCCATCCCTGTGGATCCCATCCCTGTGAATTCCATCCCTGTAAATGTCCCAGTCCAGCTTGGACATGACTTGGATCAAGCTGGGATAGTGGAGAGTGTCCCTGCGTGTGGGAATGGGATGAGCTTTAAGGTCCCTTCCAACCCAAATAATCCTGGGATCTTTTGCACTGAGATGTTGTGGGTTCCATCTCTGTGGGTTCCATCCCTGTGGATCCCATCCCTGTGGATCCCATCCCCATGGATCCCATCCCCGTGGATCCCATCCCTGTGGATTCCATCCCCGTGGGTTCCATCCCAATGAATCCCATCCCTGTGGGTCCCATCCCTGTGGATCCCATCCCCGTGGTTTCCATCCCAATGAATCCCATCCCTGTGGGTTCCATCCCTGAGGGTCCCATCCCTGTAAATTCCATCCCTGTGGGTCCCATCCCTGTGGGTTCCATCCCTGAGGGTCCCATCCCTGTAAATTCCATCCCTGTGGGTTCCATCCCCGTGGATTCAATCCCTGTAAATTCCATCCCTGTGCGTCCCATCCCTGTGGGTCCCATCCCTGTGGGTCCCATCCCTGTGGATCCCATCCCCGTGGTTTCCATCCCAATGAATCCCATCCCTGTGGGTTCCATCCCTGTGGATCCCATCCCTGTGGATCCCATCTCTGTAATCTTCCATCCCTGTGGATCCCATCCCTGTGGGTTCCATCCCCATGGATCCCATCCCTGTGGGTTCCATCCCTGTGGGTCCCATCCCTGTGGGTCCCATCCCTGTGGATCCCATCCCTGTGGGTCCCATCCCTGTGGGTTCCATCCCTGTGGGTCCCATCCCTGTGGGTCCCATCCCCGCGGTTTGCAGCGAATTGTCCCAGGCCAGTTTGGATCAAGCTGGGATAGTGGAGAGTGTCCCTGCCCATAGGAATGGGATGAGCTTTAAGGTCCCTTCCAACCCAAATAATCCTGGGATTCTCCAATTCCACGATTTTTCACAGAAAGTCGCTTTTCCCTGCCTCCACTGCAAACTCTCACTCTGATCCCGTGTCCCACTTCCACTTTGCCTTTTTCTTCCCTCTTCCCCCACCTCGGATTCTTTTTATGTCCTTGGAGGATTTCCTTCCTCCTCCAGGTTCTTCCCCACCCCATTCCACACTTGGGAAAACGCTCCAGAAAACCTCAATGACCACAAACGCTCCAAAAAAAAAAACCCAAACCCCTCCCAAAACCAGGCAGAGCCCAGCAGAGCCTCACCAGGCAGGTGGTAGAGAAGATAATTAGAAAAACGGGCGGGAGAAATCAAGGGCTCAGCGGGAATAATGGAATTGTCACCGGAGCGGACACCTCATCCCAGCTCCGCCCCGGGGAGGGATGAGGCTGCTCTGGGGGGGAAATGCTTGGGAGCATCCGTGAATCACATTTGGCAAGCAGAACTTTGGATTGGAGCAAAAAAAACACCCAAAAAAACCCAAAACAAAACAAAAAAACCCCACACACAAAAAAAAACCCAACAAGAAAACACACACACACACACCAAAAAAAAACCAAAACAAAACAAAACCCAAACAACAAAAAAAACCAACCAAAAAACCCAAAATTGGAGAATCCCAGATTTGGCTGCTCTGGGGGGGAATGCTTGGGAGCATCCGTGAATCACATTTGGCAAGAGGAACTTTGGATTGAAGCAAAAAAAAACCCAAACAAACAAAAAAAACCATGCCAAAAAAAAAACCCAAACCCACAAAAAAAAACCCACAAAAAACAACAACAACAAAAAAAACAACCAAAAAACCCAAAATTGGAGAATCCCAGATTTGGCTGCTCTGGGGGGGGATGCTTGGGAGCATCCGTGAATCACATTTGGCAAGAGGAACTTTGGATTGAAGCAAAAAAAAAACCCAAACAAACAAAAAAAACCATGCCAAAAAAAAAAAACCAAACCCACAAAAAAAAACCCACAAAAAACAACAACAACAAAAAAACCAACCAAAAAACCCAAAATTGGAGAATCCCAGATTTGGCTGCTCTGGGGGGGGATGCTTGGGAGCATCCGTGAATCACATTTGGCAAGAGGAACTTTGGATTGAAGCAAAAATAAAATAAAATAAAATAAAATAAAATAAAATAAATTCATAATATAAATAAATATTTAAATAAATAGTCAAATGTAAAATAAAATAAATAAAATTATGAGGGTAAAAACACAGGCAGGGCCATTTCATGGGGACGAGTATTTAGCTAAAGAGATTTTTTTACTCCCATCTGCAGAGCTGCTCCTGTGTTCTTTAAATAAAACACAATCACTGAATGAGTTCAGCCTGAAAATTCCTTCTCTTAGTCATGTGTCAAGATGGGATTTTTATATATATATATTTTTTTTTCTGGAGGAATTGCAAAATAAGCAATTTCCCAGAAATGAGCTAATTTTAGTGCCAGAACTGATGCATCTGGGATCCGAGTGATGCAGAGACCTCCTTGTGTTGAACATGAGGGGGAAAAGGAGGGGGAAATTATCTGAGGAGAAAAAAGAACATGGAATAATCTGAGGGGGAAAAATAGCATTAAATTATCTGAAGGGGAAAAAATAGCATTAAATAATCTGAGGGGGAAAAATAGCATTAAATTATCTGAAGGGGAAAAAATAGCATTAAATAATCTGAGGGGGAAAAATAGCATTAAATTATCTGAAGGGGAAAAAATAGCATTAAATAATCTGAGGGGGAAAATGAGGGTGAAATAATCTGAGGAGAAAAATGAGGGTGAAATAATCTGAGGAAATAATCAGAAGGAATAATTACAGTGAAATTATCTGAGGGGGTAAATGAGAGTGAAATAATTTGAGAGGAAAATGAGGGTGAAAAAATCTGAAGGGAATAATTATGGTGAAATTATTTGAGGAGGAAAATGAGGATTAATCTGAGGGGAGAAAATACGGGTGAAATACTATGAGGAGAAAAATGAGGGGGAAATAATCTGAGGAAATAATCAGAAGGAATAATTACAGTGAAATAATCTGAGGGGGAAATGGTGTTGAAATAGTTGGAGAGGAAAATGAGGGTGGAATAATCCAAGGGTGAAATAATCTGAGGAAAAAAATGATGGTGAAATAATCTGAGAGGGGAATAATTATGGTAAAATGATTTGAGGGGGGAAATGAGGATTAAATAATCTGGGGGGGGGAAATGAGGGTGAAATAATCTGAGGGGAAAAATCTGAGAGGAAAATGAGCGTGAAATTATCTGAGGGGGAAATTGAAAGTGAAATAATTTGAGAGAAAAATGAGGGTGAAATAATCTGAAGGGAATAATCAGAAGGAATAATTACAGTGAAATAATCTGAGGGGGAAAATGAGAGTGAAATGATTTGAGAGGAAAATGAGGGTGAAATAATCTGAAGGGAATAATTATGGTGAAATTATTTGAGGAGGAAAATGAGGATTAATCTGAGGGGAGAAAATACGGGTGAAATACTATGAGGAGAAAAATGAGGGGGAAATAATCTGAGGAAATAATCAGAAGGAATAATTACAGTGAAATAATCTGAGGGGGAAAATGAGAGTGAAATGATTTGAGAGGAAAATGAGGGTGAAATAATCTGAAGGGAATAATTATGGTGAAATTATTTGAGGAGGAAAATGAGGATTAATCTGAGGGGAGAAAATAAGGGTGAAATACTATGAGGAGAAAAATGAGGGGGAAATAATCTGAGGGATAATTACAGTGAAATTATCTGAAGGGAAAATGAGAGTGAAATGATTTGAGGGAAAAATGGTGGTGAAATCATTTGAGAGGAAAATGAGGGTGGAATAATCCAAGGGTGAAATAATCTGAAGGGAAAATGAGATTGAAATAATTAGAGGAGAAAATTAAGGTGAAAGAAACTCAGGGGGAAGATGTTGGTGAAATAATCTGAGGGGAAAAATGAGAGTAAAATGATTTGAGGAGAAAAAACAGAGTGAAATAATCTGAGGGGAAAATGAGGGTGAAATAATTTAAGGGTGAAATAATCTGAGAGGGGAAAATTTTGAGAGGAAAATGAGGGTGAAATTATCTGAGGGGAATAATTATGGTGAAATTATTTGAGGGGGAAAAGAAGGTGAAATAATCTGAGGGGGTAATTATGGTGAAATAATCTGAGGGGGAAATGAGGGTGAAATAATCTGAGGGAAAATTAAGGTAGAATAATCTGAGGAGAAAATAAGGATGGAGTAATCTGAAGGTGAAATAATCTGAGGGAATAATTATGTTGAAATGATCTCAGAGAAAATAAGGGTGAAATCATTTGAGGGAAAATGAGGGTGGAATAATCTGAGGGTAAAAAATAAGGTGAAATAATCTGAGAGGAAATGAGGATGAAATAATCTGTGGGGGAAATGAGACAATCTGAGGGGAGAAATGGTGGTGACATAATCTAAGGGAATAATTATGGTGAAATGATCTGAGGGGAAAATGGGGGTGGGATAATCTGAGGGGAAAATGAGGGGAAAATGATCTGAGGGGAAAATAATCTGAGGGGGAAATGAGGGTGAAATTATCTGAGGGGAAAAATGAAGGTGAATAATTGGAGGAAATAATCTGAGGGAAAATGAGGGTGAAATAATCTGAGAGGAAATTGAGGGTGAAATGATCTGAGGGGGAAAATGAGGTTGGAATAATCTGAGGGAATAATTATGGTGAAATTATTTGAGGGGGAAAATGAGGTTGGAATAATCTGAGGGAATAATTATGGTGAAATGATCGGAGGGGGAAATGAGAGTGAAATTATCTGAGGGCGAAATAATCTGAGAGGGAAATGAGGGTTAAATAATCTGAAGGAAACATGAAGGTGAAATAATCAGAGGGAATAATTATGGTGAAATTATATCAGGAAAAATGAGGATGAAATCATCTGAGGGAAAGTGAGGGTGAAATAATCTGATGGGAAATTGAGGGTGAAATAATCTGAAGGTGAAATAATCTGAGGGAATAATTATGATTAAATGATCTGAGGGGTAACTGAGGGAGAAATTATCTGAGGGGGAAATAAGCTGGGAAAAATGAGGGGGAAATAACCCGAGGGAAAATGAGGGTGGAATGATCTGAGGGGAAAATGAGGATGAAATAATCTGAGGGATTCATTATGATTAAATGATCTGAGGGGTAACTGAGGGTGAAATGATCTGAGGGGAAAATAAACTGGGAAAATTAGGGGGAAATAATCTGAGGGATTAATTATGATTAAATTATCTGAGGGGTAACTGAGGGTGAAATGATCTGAGGGGAAAACAAGCTGGGAAAAATGAGGGGGAAATAATCCGAGGGAAAATGAGGGTGGAATGATCTGAGGGGAAAATGAGGATGAAAGAATAGGAGGAAAATGAGGATGAAAGGTTAGGAGGAAAATGAGGTTGAAATAATCTCAGTGTCCTTTTCTTTGTACAAAGTGGGTGACGTTACCGCCAAACATTTCCAGCTGTAAATAAGGAGCTTTTCCTGAGGGCTCTGGTTTGTCTCAAGGAGATGAAATCCATAATGAAACTGAAATATTGCACCTCTATCAGGGGCTTTTAATAACTGTAATAAAAGACAGCTGAAGTGCTGATCTGCATTGATTTTTGCTCCTCTGGGGAGACAGTTCCCTGTGTTTTTAAATAGAGCTCCGAAGTGTTTAGTGAGGTAAACGATTTTCCTTTCAGCTCCTTCTAAACATCTCACTGAAAAGCTGTGATTTGCAGTGGTTTTATATCTGAAAATGTGCCTTTTTCCCTTTTTTTTTCTTCTTTTTTTTTGGTGGGCACATCCATGAGAAGCTGTTTCATGCTCAGTCCTCAAGCTTCTCCTGGAATCTCAGGGAATATTGCTGCCCAAAAGCTGCCTCAGTTCAGAAATTCAGACGCATTGATGGCGCTGTGAGCTCAGAGCAAAGCTGGGGTGATTTTCGTGCCCATGAGGATGGTGGTAGTAAGGAGCAGGCTGTTTCTGGAAACTCTTTTCACCCCCAGTCACTCTCATATTTCTGTGGGTAAATCACCCGGTCTGTGCCCACTGCTGCACAACTGTGGGCTCAGAAACTTCTAGGGTCGAGCTGAAATCAGGGAAGGCCAAGGATGGGGTTTTGTTAGCATGGAGATCTTTTTGTGTTGCATAGAGGCAGAAAAAATTGGGATATTGTGGGGAGACCAGGCTGGGAGAGCTGGGAATGTTCACGTGGATCGGGGAGGGATCCAGGGAATCCTTGGAGCTGCTTTGAGGGGCTCCAGGAGAGCTGGAATTTGGGAAAGAGCTGGAGGATCCAGGGAATGGCTCCGAATGGGAAATTGGGGTGGAAATGGGCAATTCCACCCCTCAAAGATGGCTCCGAATGGGAAATTCCTCCCTGCGAGGGATCGGGGAGGAATTCCCGGAGAAGCTGCGGCTGCCCCTGGATCGCTGGGAATGTCCAAGGCCAGGCTGGAGCAGCCTGGAAAAGGTGTTGGGGTTGGAATGGGATCGTCTTTAAAGTCCCGTCCCACCCAAACCATTCCACAGTGTGGAAAATCTGCCTTCACTCTGCTCTCGCATCGCTGCCTTTGTCTCTGAAAATCGGGATTTTCCCCTCCGGAACCATCAGAGTTCGGACAATGCCAAGCACTGCCCGCCAGCAGCTCCCATTCACAGAAAGCTCCTGCTCGCTGGCAAGGAGCAGCTCAGAGCCTTTCTCCACCCGACCCAGGGGTGATTTCTGCACTCTGCAGCCCCCAGGCCCCGCGGGTTGCTCAGACTCGTTCAGCCGCTCTCAGTTCTGGGGCTTTTTACACCAGAAAAAGTCAGAATTTTTTTTTTCTTTCCTCTTTTTTTTTTTTCCATTCACAAATCGGTGTTTTTTTGGTTTTGTGGGTTTTTTTCCACTGAGGCCCCTTGCTGCTGAAGTCAATAATGAACATATGGCTGGGAACAGGCAGAAAAAATAAAGGAATGAAGGGAGAGAGAGTGCAAATTTTCCAGGCAAAGACAGCATCACTCAGTAAAATACCAATTTTAGTGCAGATCACCATCAGCTACCGAGTGGAGAAACCACGAGGGCCAAATTAGATTTTTTGAGGGCTTAATTGTTGGTTGTGCGTGGGTTTGTATTTTTATTTTTGGAAATTCAAAAAGTAGAATGGTTTTACTGCAAGCATTTGGGGGGGTTGTATTTTTATTTTTTAATTCAAAAAGCAGAATGGTTTTGCTGCGAGCATTTGGGGAGGGGTTTATATTTTGATTTTCGAGAATTCAAAAAGCAGAATGGTTTTGCTGCGAGCATTTGATTAAAAAAAAAAAACAATTTGAGATTGGGGTTGTTTTTATCAAAACCAGGATGGAGTTGCTGTGGATTTTTAGGGAGAGGAGATTTTTGAGGTATCCACACACGTCTGAGAGAATGAAAAATGCTTTATTTCCTGTGCTGAGCCCCAGGGGAACGCTGACCCTCCTAGAAAGGAGAAAAAAACCCAAGAGATGAAAGCAAAGGTGGAACTTGGGAGCAGATTGATGGAGGAATTCTCCCGGGTTTTTCCGGGATGGATGGAGGCAGGCTCGGAGCACCTGCACCGCTGAGCGCAAGCTGGACGCTCTGGGCCTCCAAGGTCAGCCTGGTCCTGCTCCAGCAATTCTCCGGGTTGATTTATCTGCAGCTCTCCTGGGCTGTGTCCCAGCAGGGCCAGGATCTCCTGGTTTGGGAGAGGAGAGCTCCCCAGCAGTGCTGGATCCCGATGTTCCAGGGGCAAGGCTGGGGTGGGAGGCAGGAGCGTCGTTCCTGTGGGGACATTGCTGGGTTTAATGTGGGGAATGTTCCTGGAGCTGGAGCTGGTGGGATTCACCTTGGAGCTTGGGAAAGCTCCCTTTGACCTGTGGCTTTGAGGGGTTTGGGGAAGGGAGGAGGTGGAGAAGCTTCCAAGGTCCTTCACAGAGCAGGGAATCCGCTTTTCTTACCCAAAATATGGGAAATTCTGGAACAATCTGAGGTGTTTCGGGTGTTGGTGACCCTTTTCTGTCACTCTTCCCTTGCCTGGGTGGTTTCCATAACGGGAAATGTGGCAGGTTGCCCCTGCCAGGGGCTGGGGGGG
>NW_005054576.1:565232-573872 GCF_000277835.1 Geospiza fortis
CCAAATCCACATGGATTGAAATCCCTCCAGGGATGGGAGTTCCACCATGGATCCACATGGATGTGAAATCCCTGCAGGGATGGGGGTTCCACCATGGATTCACATCCCCCCAAATCCACATGGATGTGAAATCCTGGTTCCACATCCCCCCAAATCCACGTGGATTTAAATCCTGGATCCACATGGATTTGAAATCCCTCTAAGGATGGGGACTCCACCAAGATCCAAATCCACATGGATTTGAAATCCCTCTAGGATTGGGGACTCCACCACGGATCCACGAGCCCCCAAATCCACATGGATTTGAAATCCCTCCAGGGATGGGGACACCACCGTGGATCCATGTCTCCCCAAATCCACATGGATTAAAATCCCTCCAGGGATGGGGACTCCACCACGGATCCACATCTCTCCAAATCCATGTGGATTTTCCATCTTCCAGGGATGGGGACTCCACCATGGATCCACATCCTTCCAAATCCACATGGATTTAAATCCTGGATCCATGAGCCCCCAAATCCACATGGATTTAAATCCCTGCAGGAATGGGGACTCCACCATGGATCCTCATCCCCCAAATCCACACGGCTTTAAATCCTGGATCCACATCTCCCCAAATCCACATGGATGTGAAATTCCTCCAGGAGTGGGGACTCTACCACAGATCCACATCTCTCCAAATCCACATGGATTTTCAATCTTCCAGGGATGGGGACTCCACCACGGATCCACATCCTTCCAAATCTACATGGATTTAAATCCTGGATCTGCATTCTCCCCAAATCCAGATGGATTTGAAATCCCTCCAGGGATGAGGACTCCACCAAGGTCCACACTCCCCAGATCCACATGGGTTGAAATTCTGGATCCACATCCCCCCAAATCCACATGAATTTAAATCCTGGATCCATGAGCCCCCAAATCCACGTGGATTTAGATCTCTTCAGGGATGGGGACACCACCATGGATCCACGTCCCCCCAAATCCACATGGATTTAAATCCCGGATCCACATCCCCCCAAATCCACATGGATTTAGATCTATCCAGGGATGGGGACACCACCAAGGTCCACATCCCCCAGATCCACATGGATTTAGACCTATCCAGGGATGGGGACACCACCATGGATCCATGTCCCCCCAGATCCACGTGGGTTTAAATCCCGGATCCACATGCCCCCAAATCCACATGGATTTAAATCCCTCCAGGGATGGGGACACCACCATGGATCCTTGTCCCCCCAAATCCACATGGATTTAGATCCTGGATCCGCATTCCCCCCAAATCCACATGGATTTAGATCCCTCCAGGGATGGGGACACCTCCAGGGATGGGGACACCACCATGGATCCTTGTCCCCCCAAATCCACATGGATTTAGATCCTGGATCCGCATTCCCCCCAAATCCACATGGATTTAGATCCCTCCAGGGATGGGGACTCTACCACAGATCCGTGTCCCCCCAAGTCCACATGGATTTAGATCCCTCCAGGGATAGGGACTCCACCAAGGTCCACATCCCCCCAAATCCACGTGGATTTAGATCTCTCCAGAGATAGGGACACCACCGTGGATCCATGTCCCCCCAAATCCACCTGGATTTAAATATATCCAGGGATGGGGACACCACCATGGATCCTTGTTCCCCCAGATCCACATGGATTGAAATCCCGGATCCACATCCCCCAGATCCACATGGATTTAGACCTATCCAGGGATGGGGACACCACCATGGATCCTTGTCCCCCCAAATCCACATGGATTGAAATCCCGGATCCACATCCCCCCAGATCCATGTGGATTTCAATCCTGGATCCACATCCCCCCAGATCCATGTGGATTTTCAGTCCCTCCAGGGACGGGGACTCCACCACCGCCCAGGGCTGGAACGCCCTTTCCGAGCAGGAATTATTCCCGATACCCAACCTCCACCTCCCCATGCGTAGCTCGAGGCTTTTTCCCCTTTTGTGTCGCACTCCTGGAGGGAATTTTAGCAGGAACATTGGGATGGTCAGGACGCTCTTTGAGGGTGTAAATAAAGCTAAAACGCTACAAACCCAACCTCCCCATAAACCCGCCCCATAAATCCTCCGCTGTTCCGTTCTGAAAACCCCGGCTCGGGGGTGACATCCTTGCGAGATCCCGGAGCCGAGTGACTTTAAAATGTTTTGATTTAAATGATTTCAAGCGTCCATTTCCAGGCCGGCAGGTGCGGAGCGCTGCCCCAGGCCGGGGTGTTGCAGAGGCGCGGCAAAGGCACCCTGGAATCCGCGCTTCTCGGTCACTGGGCCATTGTCTGCGCCGCTGAATGCAGATCCTAATCGTTAGGGGTTTTTAATTAGCCCGGCATTGACGGGGGAGATGCAAATGAGGCCGGGGGAAAATGGAGGCACGAGCTGCTGTTAATGCACGTAATTAAAGCGCTAAGTGATTGTTCCTTCCCCGCCGAGCCGCGAGTGTCACTCAAGGCAGGAGCTTTCAAGCGCTATAAATAATCCGGCTGATGGAGATAAGGGATGGAGCGTGGAGAGCTCAGATAATGCTCGTCTTACTCACACCATTTGAATTTAATCATCTCTTTTCAGGCGGGAGGAGCCCATTCAAGGAGCGGGCTTGAGGGGCACAGTCCGTCGTCCCAGTGGTTGAATTTTGAATCTCTGGTCATTCAAAAAAAATAGGTTTTTGGTGACCTTTACTCCGAGCGAATCCCGGCCTTTGAGTAAATTGCTTTCAGAAATTGCTGCTTTTATCCCCTTTTTATGTCCTATCTGCTGCAGCAGTTGGACACCTGGAGAGCGAGGAGATTAGAGGTGGCCAGTGAGTCTCGGGGCTGGGAAATGTTCGAGTGGAATCCCGTGAAATTCACCTTGCTTTGCTCCTTTTGGGGTTGTTTTGTTTGGTTTTTTTTGTTTATTTGTTTGTTTTTGTTTTTTGGGGGTTTTTTTTGAAGCTGGTTTCTCATTCATTGCGTGCCCAGCGTGGTCAGGAAAATCCGATTATTAAAACCTCCAGGTGGAATCTTGGAATTTTGGCTGATGTTGAATTTGGGGATGGGGCCCAAATCCTTTCCCATGGGTTTTCTGACTTAAAAGGTTTTTGCAAGAGCACAGAAATGGGAAAATATTGAAATTCAGGGTGTCACCTCCTGATTCCATCTCCTGTTAGCTCCTTGGAATGAGAGGATCTTTCCCAGTTCACACAGTTCCAGATTCTGGGGTTATGTTCTAACAGAGACTGACCTTTGCTTTCCTGTAATCCCAGTTTTCCTGGACAACAGCTGCAATGTCACTGGAAGCTTTTGGTGGGAGTTGAAAACAAAAATTTCATTTATTATTTACTGCGGAAAAATCCTCAGGTTTTCTCTAATATCCCATAAATTGGAGAATGTTACAGGGAAATTATATTTTAAGGTTTGAACCTCCAGGTTTGAGTTTCAGCTGATCTGAGCTGACTTTTTTTCACTTTAATTAAATCGAAATTTAAATTTAAACTTTTAATTCAATTGCTGCCACAATCTCTCATATCCTGCCCATTGGCCACACCCCCAAATTTACATTTACCTTCAGTAAATCTTAATTATCTAAAACCCATTAAACACCTCGAGGGGAGAAAACCTCGAGGAGGATTGGCTTAGCTTTGAAATTGGTGGTGCTTCCATTTGGAATATCCTCAGAAAATATTCCAGTGTATAAATTAATACATAATAATATTCCAATAAATAAATTTATAGCAATATTCCTCCCTGGGTCATCTGTAACCTGTCCCCGCGGAGCAGACGTGGATTAGCCCTGACTCAGCCCGGCGCTGATGGAAAACCTCCGGAGCTGCCATGGATGGTGGCCTCTGGAACAAATATTCTCGGGATTCAATTTGTCTTGGCAGGAAACAGCTCCGGAGGGTTTTTATCAGCCCCAGACACCTTTTAAGGTGTCTAATTAAAAAAAAAATAAAATAAAATAAACACACAAGAAAAGGCTACGATTCCTCTTAAATCCCGGCACGTGTTGGCATTTTCTACTCCCTTTGTTTCAGGAGAAACTTAATCAAAAGCAGTTTGTGAATGGGGAAAAGTTAAACCTTTAAATATTGGGATTTACAGGGAAAAGGGGCTGGGGAGGAGCGGCTCCCTTATCTCGTTTGAAATGAATGACTTGGGGAATCAGCTCGGGGGAGTTTTGAGGAATTAACAGGGAAATCTGCGTGTTCTTAAAGGCCAGTGGGGAGCAGAATTATCAGAATTATTATTATTGTTATTATTATTCATGCTCGGACGTCAGAGGTGCAGAGGAGCGGAGGGACAGAACTGAGGGTGAGCTGGGCTTTGCTGGCTGCGTGGAAAAAACGGGAATGTTGGTGAATCGTTCCTGTGGAGAAAAACGCCAATCACTTGGTTTTAAAATCGTAAAAGTTTCATAGGAATCAAATGGTTATAAAAATAGGAATACAATTAGAGTCATAATGATTGGGACAATTTGAATTAGGACAATAGGAGACAATAGAGACAAAGAGTTACGGACGTCAGGGTAACTTTTCTGGGCAAAATAAGCCCGAAAAAGGACACACATTAACAAAGGATTAACCCTTAAAAACAACAGCCTGTTGCATATTCATGCACCTCATACATGATGCATAAATTCCATTCAAACACAGGATTCTGTCTGGTCATCCTCAGCTTCTTCCTCTGAATCCTAACGGTGCCTTTAAGGTGGGAAGAAGTTCATTTGTTCTGATAAGGGAGCAATAAATTCATTTTCTCTGAAAGATTCAGGGGTCCTGGGGCTGCTGTCTCGCTGTGAGTCCTTTCTTTAAAAAAAGTATCCTACATTTTATTAGTTAGTTTCTATTAGTTAGTTTTTATGATTTTATATATATTTTTATATATTTATATATATATCTTTTTATATATGTTATATATATAATATATATTATATATATTATAATACATATCTTAATATAATTATTATATATAATTTATATATAAAATTTCTTATATTTATATATATTAATATATATATTTAATTTATATATGATTTATATATATTTTAAATATTCTATTTTAGTTATTAGTTATTAGTTTATTAGTTATTTTTATTAATTAGTTTCTATTTTATTTATTATAACCTAAAACTCTATTTATTTAAGAGAATGAATCCAGCATTGCTCTCTAACACAACACATACAATATTCATGTGAATATTTGCCAGAAGCCAATCGTAAAACACGTGCATTTTTCACAGTTCCCGCTTTGGGATGACGGGGAATGTCAACCCAGGCCCTGCTCCTCACCTCAGCTCCTCCATCCTCCCCTGCCAGGACACTCAGCCCGCTCACATCTCCTTCCTTGTCCTCGTTTTCCACCAACCGCCCTCACAAACTGGAATTCAGTTGTTTGGGGTTGGCTGAGGACAGCCAGGATCGTTTTCCTGCCCCTTTGGGAGCTGGATTTGAAGGAGCTGGATTGATCCATCAATCCGGGAGAAGCCTTGGAGCTGCCCCTGGGGCGCTGGAGGTGTGCAGGGAAGGCTGGGTGGAGCGTGGAGCAGCCTGGCCTGGATGGTGGGAGCTGCTGGGGCTGGAATGGGATGAGCTCTGGGATCCCTTCCCACCCCAAGCCCTCGGATCCCACTGACTGTCCTGGCCCCAGCCCTTGTGCTGTCCCCAGGCTGTGTCTGAGGGCTGAGCTGCCTGGAAAATCAGATTGTCCACCTCTTCTTTCCTTGGATGCTCCAGGCTGGATCCAGGCCTGGTTTAGGCAGGAATCAGCCAGGAAAAACCTGGATTATTGCGATCCCTGATCTCCTTCCCATCCTGGAGCCGGGTCTGGTGCGCCTTGGAGCTGAGCTGATCCGCTCTGGGGGTTTGTCCTGGACACGTTTGGGGTTGGGAAGCTCAGAGCTGCTGGGAGAGCTGGGAATGGGCACCTGGAGAAGGGAAGGACCCTCAGAGCCCTTCCAGGGACCTTTCCAGGAGCTTTGGGTGTTCACCTGGACCCTCAGAGCCCTTCCAGGAGCGGGGAATGTTCACCTGGAGAAGAGAAGGATCCAGGGAGAGCTCAGAGCCCCTTCCAGAGCCCAAAGGGGCTCCAGGAGAGCTGGAGAGGGACTGGGGACAAGGGATGGAGGGACAGGACACAGGGAATAGCTTCCTGCTGGGAAAAGTGAGATTCAGATGGGATCTTGGACAGGAATTCCTGGCTGGGCTGGAATTCCCAGAGAATCCCTGTGAGTGTCCAAGGAAAGGTTGGAGCAATCTGGGATCAAGGTTGGAATGGGATGGGATGGAAGGTCCATGGATCCCATCCCAAACCGTTCCAGGATTCTGGGATCCAGGACACTCAGGATCCATCCCCACGGATTTTTATGGGATTTGGGGATGGAGAAGGGAAGGGAGACCCTTCCTGGAGTCCCAAATTCCCAGTGAAACCTCTTGATCCTGAAATTCCTTCCCGGAGAGGAGCTGTGGTTGGGATGGATCCAGTGCCAGGCTGGGAGAGCTGGGAATGGAGGGAATTCCCTGGGACAGGGGAGCTTGGGGTGGGATTTGGAAGGAATTCCCAGAGAATCCCTGGGAGTGTCCCAGGAAAAGCTGGAGCGCCCTGGGGTAGTGGGAAGTACTGGGCTTGGAATGGGATGGGATTTGAGGTCCCTTCCCACCCAAACCATTCCATAATTCCATCATTCCATGATTCCATGACAATTTGTGTGTCAGTTTGTCCCAGCAAAGCCCTGGGGCAGCAGCTGGTGGGGCCACAGCAGCCACACCTGCTGCAGCTGGGAATTGCTGTTCCTGCAGGAACGCCCTGCTGGAGAGGGGTCGAGTGAGAACCAGGAACAAATCCAGGCTCTGACCCGGGATCACGTCTGAGTCACGAGGCCGAGTCCTGGCTTAAATCCGTTTAATCCTTGCCTGGTTCCTGACTGCACTTTCCCTTTAAATCAATTTAATCCTTGCCTGGTTCCTGATTTCACTTTCCCTTTAAATCAGTTTAATCCTCATCTGGCTCATGATTTTAGTTTTCCTTTAAATCCATTTAATCCTTGCTTGGTTCCTGACTTCACTTTTCATTTAAATCCATTAAATCCTTGCCTGGTTCCTGATTTCACTTTCCCTTTAAATCAGTTTAATCCTTGCTGGTTCCTGACTTCACTTTCCCTTTAAATCAATTTAATCCTTGCCTGGTTCCTGATTTCACTTTTCCTTTAAATCAGTTTAATCCTTGCCTGGTTCCTGATTTCACTTTTCCTTTAAATCCATTAAATCCTTGCCTGGCTCCTGATTTTAGTTTTCCTTTAAATCCATTTAATCCTTGCTTGGTTCAGGGTTCCCTGCCTGGCTCCTGATTGCACTTTTTCCTTTAAATCCATTAAATCCTTGCCTGGCTCATGATTTCTCTTTTCCTTTAAATCCATTAAATCCTTGCCTGGCTCATGATTTCTCTTTTCCTTTAAATCAGTTTAATCCTTGCCTGGTTCCTGATTTCACTTTCCATTTAAATCAATTTAATCTTTGCCTGACTCCTGATTTCACTTTTCCTTTAAATCCATTCAATCCTTGCCTGGTTCCTGATTTCCCTTTTCCTTTAAATCAATTTAATCCTCGCCTGGTTCCTGATTTCCCTTTTCCTTTAAATCAGTTTAATCCTTGCCTGGCTCCTGATTTCACTTTTCCTTTAAATCCATTAAATCCTTGCCTGGCTCCTGATTTCTCTTTTCCTTTAAATCAATGTAATCCTTGTCTGGCTCCTGATTTATCTTTTCCTTTAAATCCATTAAATCCTCACCTGGCTCCTGATTTCACTTCTCCTTTGTCAGAATGATTTAACTTTAATCATCAATCCCAAAAATTAATCTGCATGAAACCCAACCTGGGCTGTGGGATCCAGGCAGGGAAATCGGAGCCGTCCTTTATCCTGCCGTTCTCAGGGCTCGCTCAGAGTGGAGAATAACGCAGAAAAACAGAATAAATCTGTTTTCAACAGTTATTAATAACAGAAAAAGAGAATAAATCTGTTTTGAACAGAGTTATTAATAACAGAAAAAGAGAATAAATCTGTTTTAAGCAGAGTTATTAATAACAGAAGAACAGAAGGAATCTGTTTTTGTCCGTTGCTGTTCCAGCGCTGTGTCCCAGACACGCCGATTGATCTCGTCCCCATTGTTCTAACTCCGGGGTCTGGGACAATAAATGCTGCCATATCCACGGGATTCCCACTGGAAAATGCAAGGAAAGCACGGATTGGACTCGTTGTGGTGTTGTCTTTGTTCCTCCTGTGGCTTCCTCTTCAAATCTAGAACAGATTTTATATTTCCAGAAATACTCACAGCTCACCCCCAGCCAGGAATTCTCAGTAATTCCCAAATTTACAGCCACAAAACCCCTCTGGAAACGAGTCCAGCCAAAGCTCCCAACCCCAGGCAATGTTCCCTTTCCCCTTTATTTTTTTTTACTTTTTTTTTTGCCTCTTTTTGATCCAACTTGTTGGGGAGAATGATAAATCTATTATTATGATTATATTATTATGATATAATAATTATAGAAATGCATCGTTAAATAACTATAATATATTATTGATATATATTGTAATTAATATAATTATATACATATATTATATAAATATGTTTAATATATTATAAATACAA
>NW_005054576.1:574634-575055 GCF_000277835.1 Geospiza fortis
CCATCCATCCATCCATCCATCATCCATCATCCATCCATCATGCATCCATCCATCCATCCCCACCATCCCAGCCCCGATTATCCCACACCAACTCCTCTTTTTTTGTTGTTGTTTCCCCAGGAGTTTTTCGAGAACCCGGCGTTCCGGCCCGACGGGCTGAAGCTGTACCCCACGCTGGTGATCCGCGGCACGGGGCTCTACGAGCTCTGGAAAACCGGGCGCTACCGGAGTTACCCCCCCAGCACCCTGGTGGACCTGGTGGCCCGGATCCTGGCCCTGGTGCCGCCCTGGACGCGCGTCTACCGTGTCCAGAGGTAATTCCCGGCTGGAGTCACCTCCGCGCTGCCCCGGGAGGGATTCCGGCTCCGAGTCGTTAATTACGGCCCCGTCTGACTCGGCCTTGGTTATCTCCCAGGATTTT
>NW_005054576.1:575065-588892 GCF_000277835.1 Geospiza fortis
ATGGATCCTGAGTGTCCTGGATCCCAGAATCCCAAAATTCTCTGGGATGGGATCCATGGACCTTCAATCCCATCCCATTCCAACCTTGATCGCAGATTGCTCCGACCTTTCCTTGGACACTCCCAGGGATTCTCTGGGAATTCCAGCCCAGCCAGCAATTCCTGTCCAAGATCCCATCTGAATCTCACTTTTCCCAGCAGGAAGCCATTCCCTGTGTCCTGTCCCTCCGTCCCTTGTCCCCAGTCCCTCTCCAGCTCTCCTGGAGCCCCTTTGGGCTCTGGAAGAGGCTCCAAGATTTCCCTGGATCCTTCCCTGATCCAGGTGCCCATTCCCAGCTCTCCCAGCAGCTCTGCTGGCTCCCTGAGCTTCCCAACCCCAAACGTGTTGTCCAGAGGTTCCCGGCTGGAGTCACCTCCGCGCTGCCCCGGGAGGGATTCCGGCTCCGAGTCGTTAATTACGGCCCCGTCTGACTCGGCCTTTGTTATCTCCCGGCTTTAATTGCTAATTAAGCAAAGATTGTGGAGCTGCTCCATCTCTGTGCGGGTGGGAAAGGCCAGGCGGGATGGGGAGGTGGGAAATTGGGAAATGCACGGAAAATTCCGGAGGTGCCGCTGGCCGGGGGCAGCACTCAAGGCTGGGAGGGATAATGGATGGATGCTGTGGTGGATAATTAATGGGATGGATCCCAAGATGGATAATTAATGGGATGGATCCCGTGATGGGTGATTAATGGGATGGATCCTGTGGTGGATAATTAATGGGATGGATCCCGTGATGGGTGATTAATGGGATGGATCCTGTGATGGATAATTAATGGGATGGATCCCGTGATGGATAATTAATGGGGTGGATCCCATGATAGGTAATTAATGGGATGGATCCTGTGATGGGTAATTAATGGGATGGATTCCTTGATGGATGATTAATTGGATAGATCCCATGGTGGATAATGGGTGGATCCCGTGATAGATAATGAGATACATCCCATGACAGATAAGGGGATGGATCCCATGATGGATAATTAATTGGATTAATCTTGCGATGGATAATTGATTGGATGGATCCTGTGATGAATAATTGGATGGATACCATGATGGGTAATTAATTGGGATGGCTCCCATGATGGATAAATAATGGGATGGATAATGGTGGATCCCATTATGAATAATGGATGGATCCTGTGGCAGGGAATTAAATGGGTGGGTTCCCGGGTGATGGGTAATTAATGGGATGGATCCTGTGATAGATAATTAATGGGATGGATCCCATGATGGATAATGGGATGGATCCCGTGATGGGTAATTAATGGGATGGATCCTGTGATAGATAATTAATGGGATGGATCCCATGATGGATAATGGGATGGATCCCGTGATGGGTAATGAATGGGATGGATCCTGTGGTGGGTAATTAATGGGATGGATCCTGTGATGGGTAATGGGATGGATTCCTTGATGGATAATTAATGGGATGGATCCCATGATGGATAGTGACATACATCCCATGATAGATAAGGGGATGGATCCCATGATGGATAATTAATTGGATTAATCTTGCGATGGATAATTGATTGGATGGATCCTGTGATGAATAACTGGATGGATCCCATGATGGATAATTAATTGGGATGGCTCCCATGATGGATAATTAATGGGATGGATAATGGTGAATCCCATTATGAATAATGGGTGGATCCTGTGGCAGGTAATTAATTGGATGGATCCCGTGATGGATTATTAATTGGATGGATGCCATTAGATAATCAGTGGATCCCATGATGGATAATTGGGTGCATCCCATGATAGATAATGGGATAGATCTCATGATGGATAGTGGGATGGATCCCGTGATGGATCGTTAATTGGCTGGATCCCATGATGGATAATTGGCTGGATTCTGAGATGGATAATGGGATGGATCCCATGATGGATAATGAGTGCATCCCATGATGGAGAATTGGGTGGATCCCATGATGGGTAGTGGGATGGATCCTGTGAAGGATAATTAATTGGGTGGATCCTGTGATGGATAGTTAATTGGGTGGATCCCATGATGCATAGTGGGATGGATTCCTTGATGGATAATTGGATGGATCCGTGATGGATGATGAGTGGATTTCATGCTGGATAATTGGGTGGATCCCATTATGCCATGTGGGATGGATCCCATGATGGCTAATGGGTGGATCCCGTGATAGATAATTAATCGGATGGATCCTGTGGTGGATAATTGGGTGGATCCCATTATGGATAGTTGGGTGGATCCCATGATGCATAGTGTGATGGATCCCAAGATGGATAATGGGATGGATCCCATTATGGATAATGAATTGGATGGATCCTGTGATGGATAATTAATGGGATGGATCCCATGATGGATAACTGAGTGCATCCCATTGATGGATAATTAATTGGGAGGATCCCGTGATGGATAATTGCATGGATCCCATGATGGATAATTAATTGGGAGGATCCCGTGATGGATAATTGCATGGATCCCATGATGGATAATTAATTGGGGGGATCCCGTGATGGATAGATAATTGGATGGATCCTGTGATGAATAATTGGATGGATACCATGATGGGTAATTAATTGGGATGGCTCCCATGATGGATAAATAATGGGATGGATAATGGTGGATCCCATTATGAATAATGGATGGATCCTGTGGCAGGTAATTAATGGGATGGATCCCGTGATGAATAATTAATGGGATGGATCCCGTGATGGGTAATTAGTGGGATGGATCCTGTGATAGATAATTAATGGGATGGATCCCATGATGGATAGTGACATACATCCCATGATAGATAAGGGGATGGATCCCATGATGGATAATTAATTGGATTAATCTTGCGATGGATAATTGATTGGATGGATCCTGTGATGAATAACTGGATGGATCCCATGATGGATAATTAATTGGGATGGCTCCCATGATGGATAATTAATGGGATGGATAATGGTGAATCCCATTATGAATAATGGGTGGATCCTGTGGCAGGTAATTAATTGGATGGATCCCGTGATGGATTATTAATTGGATGGATGCCATTAGATAATCAGTGGATCCCATGATGGATAATTGGGTGCATCCCATGATAGATAATGGGATAGATCTCATGATGGATAGTGGGATGGATCCCGTGATGGATCGTTAATTGGCTGGATCCCATGATGGATAATTGGCTGGATTCTGAGATGGATAATGGGATGGATCCCATGATGGATAATGGATCCCATGATGGATGATTGCATGGATCCCATGGTGGATAATGGGATAGATTCCATTATGGGTGATTGGATGGATCCCATGATGGATAATGGATGGATCACATGATGAATAATAAATTGGATGGATCCCATGATGGATGATTGGATGGATCCTGTGATGGATAATTGCATGGATCCCATGATGGATAATTAATTGGATAGATCCCATGATGGATAATAGGATAGATGCCATTATGGATAATTAATTAGATGGATCCTGTGATGGATGATTGCATGGATCCCATGATGGGTAATTAATTGGATGGATCCGCTGATGGATAATTGGGTGGGTCCCATGATGGGTAATGGGATGGATCCCATGACAGGCAGTTAATTGTGTGGATCCCGTGATGGATAATTAAATGGATGGATGCAATGATGGATAATTGGGTGGATCCCATGATGGATAATGGGATAGATTCCATGATGGATAATTAATTGGATGGATCCTGTGATGGATAATTGGGTGGATCCCATGATGGATAATGGGATAGATTCCATGATGGATAATTAATTGGATGGATCCCATGACAGGTAGTTAATTGGGTGGATCCCGTGATGGATAATGGGATAGATTCCATGATGGATGATTAATTGGATGGATCCCATGACAGGTAGTTAATTGGGTGGATCCCGTGATGGATAATTAAATGGATGGATGCAATGATGGATAATTGGGTGGATCCCACGATGGATAATTAATCAGCTGGATTCCGCGATGGATAGTGGGTGGATTTAATGATCCTCTCCCGGGATTCCTCACCTGCCTGGACTCTTTTCCTTGATTTTTCCCTGGAATTGTGGCAGGGTGGGGATGAGCAGAGGGAATTGGCACAGGAGGAAGCAGCTGAAGGCGAGAAACACCAGGAAACTTCAGCAAAAAAAAAAAAAAATCAGGATTTAGGGATAAAAGCAGAGCTCTAAATTATTTAAAAATTAATTTTTGATCAAAATTCTGTTGATTTTCAAAGATAGAGAAAGGGCTGGGAAGCATCACTGGGAAAGAGGCAGGAAGTGAGAATGGGAGATGGGACGAGAGGGAGTTCAGGGAAGTTTGAGATCCGGAATGAGAGGGAATCCAGGGAAGTTTGACATCTGGAATGGGAGGGAATTCCAGGAAGTTTGACATCTGGCAGGAGAGGGAATGCAGGGAAGTCTGAGATTCAGAGTAAAGGGGGAATCCAGGGAAGTTTGGCATCTGGAATGAGAGGGAATTCCAGGAAATTTGACATCTGGAATGAGAGATGGGAGGAGAGGGAATCCAGGGAGTTTCAACATCTGGAAGGAGAGGGAATTCCGGGAAGTTTGAAATCCAGAATAAGAGGGAAGCCAGGGAAGTTTGACATCTGGAATGAGAGGGAATTCCAGGAAATTCAACATCTGGAAGGAGAAGGAATCCAGGGAGTTTGAGATCCAGAAGGAGAGATGGGATGAGAGGGAATCCAAGGAAATTTAACATCTGGAAGAAGACATCCAGGGAAGTTTAACATCTGGAATGGGAGGGAATTCCAGGAAGTTTGAAATCCAGAATAAGAGGGAATCCAGGGAAGTTTGGCATCTGGAAGGAGAGGAAATCCAGGGAAGTTGGAGATCTGGAGGGAATCCAGGGAAATTTGACATCTGGAATGAGGGGGAATCCAGGGAATTTTGAGATTCAGAGTGAGAGGGAATGCAGGGAAGTTTGACATCTGGAATGAGAGGGAATTCTGGGAAGTTGCAAATCCAGAATGAGAGGGAATTTTGGGAAATTTGGCATCTGGAATGAGAGGGAATCCAGGGAGTTTGAGATCCAGAATGAGAGATGGGAGGAGAGGGAATCCAAGGAAATTTAACATCTGGAAGGAGAAGGAATCCAGGGAAGTTTGAGATCTGGAAGGAGAGATGGGAGGAGAGGAAATCCAGGGAAATTTAACATCTGGAATGAGAGGGAATTCTGGGAAGTTCGAAATCCAGAATGAGAGGAAATCCAGGGATGTTTGAGATCCAGAATAAGAGGAAATCCAGGGACCTTTGGCAGCTGGAATGAGAGGGAATTTTGGAAAATTTGATGTCTGGAATGAGAGGGAATTCCAGGAAATTCAACATCTGGAAGGAGAAGGAATCCAGGGAGTTTGAGATCCAGAAGGAGAGATGGGATGAGAGGGAATCCAAGGAAATTTAACATCTGGGTTTGACATCTAGAATGAGAGGGAATTCTGGGAAATTCAACATCTGGAAGGAGAAGGAATCCAGGGAAGTTTGAGATCTGGAATGAGAGATGGGATGGGAGGGAATCCAGGGAAATTTAACATCTGGAATGAGAAGGAATCCAGGGAAGCTTGACATCTGGAATGAGAGAGAATTCCAGGAAATTTGACATCTGGAATGGGAGGGAATCTAGAGAAGTTTGACATCTGGAAGAAGAGGGAATTCCAGGAAGTTGGAAATCCAGAATGAGAGGGAATTTTGGGAAATTTGAAATCCAGAATGAGAGGGAATGCAGGGAAGTTTGAGATCCAGAATGAGAGGGAATTCCAGGAAATTTGACATCTGGAATGAGAGATGGGAGGAGAGGGAATCCAGAGAAATTCAACATCTGGATGGAGAAGGAATCCAGGGAAGTTTGACATCTGGAATGGGAGGGAATCTAGGGAAGTTTGAAATCCAGAATGAGAGGGAATTTTGGGAAATCTGGCATCTGGAATGAGAGGAAATCCAGGGAAGTTGGAAATCCAGAATGAGAGGAAATCCAAGGAAGTTTGAAATCTAGAATGAGAGGGAATGCAGGGAAATTTAACATCTGGCAGGAGAGGGAATCCAGGGAAGTTTGAAATCCAGAATGAGAGGGAATTTTGGGAAATTCAACATCTGGAGTGAGAGATGGGATGGGAGGGAAACCCACAGGAGGAGATCCCTCGTCTCCAGGGGTTTTTATTTTTCCTTGGATTTCTCTGTTTTTATGGATTCCCTCACCTCCAGGGGTTTTTATTTTTCCTTGGATTTCTCTGTTTTTATGGATTCCCTCACCTCCAGGGGTTTTATTTTTCCTTGGATTTCTGTGTTTTTATGGATTCCCCTCTCACTCTGATGCTGGGGAGGTGGAAAAACGAGGAAATGAAATCTTTCCCTGGGACCGGGGCAGATCCCGAATTTCCCTGGAAATTCCCATCAGAGGAATCCCAAGGATTGGGAATGTCGGGAAACATTTCCCAAATGTTGGGGAAAGATTTTTGGATTTATGGGAAAAAACCAAATAATTTTGTGGATTTGTAGGAAAAAAAAAAACAAATAATTTGAGGATTTATAGGAAAAACCCAAATAATTTTATAGGAAAAAACCAAATAATTTGTGGATTTATAGGGAAAAAACCAAATAATTTTATAGGAAAAAACCCAATAATTTTTGGATTTATAGGAAAAAACCCCAAAGAATTTGTGGATTTATAGGAAAAACCAAATAATTTTGTGGATTTATAGGAAAAAAACCAAATAACTTGTGGATTTATAAGAAAAACCAAATAATTTGTGGATTTATAGGAAAAAAACCCAAATATTTTGTGGATGTATTGGAAAAAAATCAAATAATTTGTGAATTTACAGGAAAAAACCTGAATAATTTGTGGTTTTATAGGAAAAAAGCAAATAATTTATGGATTTGTAGGAAAAAAACCAAATTATTTTGTGGATTTATAGGAAAAAACCCAAATAATTTTATAGGAAAAAACCCAAATAATTTGTGGATTTATAGGGAAAAAAACCCAAATAATTTGTGGATTTATAGGAAAAAAACAAATAATTTTATCAGAAAAAAAACCAAAAGAATTTGTGGATTTATAGGAAACAAAACCCCAAATAATTTTATAGGAAAAAACCAAAAAATTTGTGGATTTACAGGAAAAAACCAAATAATTTGTGGATTTGTAGGAAAAAAACCAAATGATTTTATAGGAAAAAAACCCAAATAATTTTGTGGATTTATTAGAAAAAACCAAAATAATTTGAGGATTTATAGGAAAAAAACCCAATAATTTGTGGATTTACAGGAAAATACCAAATAATTTGTGGATTTTATGAAAAAAACCAAATAATTTTATAGAAAAAACCAAATAAATTGTGGATTTATAGAAAAAAACCCAAATATTTTGTGGATGTATTGGAAAAAAATCAAATAATTTGTGAATTTACAGGAAAAAACCCGAATAATTTGTGGTTTTATAGGAAAAAAGCAAATAATTTATGGATTTGTAGGAAAAAAACCAAATTATTTTGTGGATTTATAGGAAAAAACCCAAATAATTTTATAGGAAAAAACCCAAATAATTTGTGGATTTATAGGGAAAAAAACCCAAATAATTTGTGGATTTATAGGAAAAAAACCCAAATATTTTGTGGATGTATTGGAAAAAAATCAAATAATTTGTGAATTTACAGGAAAAAACCTGAATAATTTGTGGTTTTATAGGAAAAAAGCAAATAATTTATGGATTTGTAGGAAAAAAACCAAATTATTTTGTGGATTTATAGGAAAAAACCCAAATAATTTTATAGGAAAAAACCCAAATAATTTGTGGATTTATAGGGAAAAAAACCCAAATAATTTGTGGATTTATAGGAAAAAAACAAATAATTTATGGATTTACAAGAAAAAACCCAAATAATTTGTGGAATTATAGGAAAAAAACCAAATAATTTAGGGATTTATAGGGAAAGCACCAAATCATTTGTGGATTTGTAAGAAAAAAACCAAATTATTTTATAGGAAAAAAACCAAATAATTTTGTGGATTTATAGGAAAAAAATAATTAATACCTTTATTTTTTTACAAAAATATGAGTAATTAATTCCTTTATTTTTTAACCCATCTCCTGCCAAACCCGGGAATTATCCGGGAAAATCCCCCAGGAATTCATCGCACGCTTCTGCTGGGTGGAGGGGGATGGAAAAGCAGCGAGGGTTAATTAATCAATTAATTAATTAATTAATTAATTTGGGGCATATTCAGATGAGAAAAAGGAAGGAAAACTCACCCGGGAATATTTGGGACCAACCTGGTGCAAAACTGAATTCCCTGTCCCTGATTTCCCTGGGAATCTGAGGGATTTGGGGTGAAATTTGGTGGAATTTTGGTGGAAATTTGAGGGATTTTGGTGAACAGGTGGGATTTTGATGGAAATCTGAGGGATTTTGGTGAAAATCTGAGTGATTTTGGTGGAAATCCAAAGGATTTTGGTGTAATTTTGAGGGATTTGGGTGAACAGGTGGAATTTTGGTGGAATTTTGGAGGAACAGGTGGAATTTTGGTGGAAATCCGAAGGATTTTGGTGAACAGGTGGAATTTGAGGGATTTGGGGTGAACAGGTGGAATTTTGGTGGAAATCTGAGGGTTTTTGGTGGAAATCGGAGGGATTTTGGAGGAACAGGTGGAATTTTGGGGGAAATCCGAAGGATTTTGGTGTAATTTTGGAGGATTTGGGGTGAAATTTGGTGGAATTTTGGATGAACATTTGGAATTTTGCTGTAAACCCGAGGGATTTTGGGGAACAGGTGGAATTTGAGGGATTTGGGTGAACAGGTGGAATTTTGGTGGAATTTTGGAGGAACATTTGGAATTTTGGTGGAAATCCAAGGGATTTTGGTGGAAATCAGAGATTTTGGTGAACTGGAGGAATTTTGGTGTAAATTCGAGGGATTTTGGTGGAAATCTGAGGGATTTTGGATGAACAGGAGAAATTTGGTGGAAATCCGAGGGATTTGGGGTGACATTTGGTGGAATTTTGGAGGAAATCTGAGGAATTTTGGATGAACATTTGGAATTTTGCTGTAAATCCGAGGGATTTTGGTGAACAGGTGGAATTTGAGGGATTTGGGGTGAACAGGAGGAATTTTGTTGTAGATTTGTGGGATTTTGGTGAAAATCTGAGGGATTTTGGTGGAATTTTGGTGGAATTTTGTTGGAAATTTGAGGGATTTTGGATGAACAGGAGAAATTTGGTGGAAATCCGAGAGATTTTGGTGAAAATCTGAGGAATTTTGGTGGAAATCTTTGGGGGTTTGGTGAAAATCTGAGGAATTTTTGGTGAACTGGTGGAATTTGAGGGATTTGGGGTGAACATTTGGAATTTTGGTGGAAATCTGAGGGATTTGGGGTGAAATTTGGTGGAATTTTGGTGGAAATCAGAGATTTTGGTGAACTGGTGGAATTTTGGTGGAATCCGAGGGATTTGGGATGAACAGGAGAAATTTGGTGGAAATCCGAGGGATTTTGGTGAAAATCTGAGGAATTTTGGTGAATTGGTGGAATTTGAGGGATTTGGGGTGAACAGTTGGAATTTTGGTGGAAATTTGGGTGAACAGGTGGAATTTTGGTGGAAATCTGAGAGATTTTGGTGGAAATCAGGGATTTTGGTGAACTGGTGGGATTTTGGTGGAAATCTGAGGCATTTTGTGTGAACATTTGGAATTTTGGTGGAATTTCGGTGGACATCTGAGGGATTTTGGTGGAAATCTGAGGGATTTGGGGTGAAGAGGTGGAATTTTGTTGTAAATTTGAGGGATTTTGGCTAAAATCTGAGAGATTTTGGTGGAAATCAGGGATTTTGGTGAACTGGTGGAAATTTGAGGGATTTGGGGGGAAATCTGAGGGATTTGGGGTGAACATTTGGGATTTTGGTGGAATTTTGGGTGAACAGGAGGAATTTTGGTGGAAATCTGAGGGAATTTGGTGGAAATCTGAGGGATTTTGGTGAAAATCTGAGGAATTTTTGGTGAACTGGTGGAATTTGAGGGATTTGGGGTGAACATTTGGTGGAATTTTGGAAGAAATCTGAGGAATTTTGGATGAACATTTGGAATTTTGCTGTAAATTTGAAGGATTTTGGTGAAAATCTGAGGAATTTTGGTGGAAATCAGGGATTTTGGGGGAAATCTGAGGGGTTTTGGATGAACAGGTGGAATTTTGGTGTAATTTTGGATGAACATTTGGAATTTTGCTGTAAATTTGAAGGATTTTGGTGAAAATCTGAGGAATTTTGGTGGAAATCTTTTAAAATTAAATAATAATTTTAAACTATTTGAAGCAAGTTGGAATTTTGGTGGAATTTTGGATGAACATTTGGAATTTGGGTGGAATTTTGGATGAACATTTGGAATTTGGGTGCACATCCGAGGCATTTTGGCCGAACAGTTCACCTTTTTAAGGGAAATTCCAAATCCCACCACGCAGAAGTCGTGATTCTGATGGATTTCCCCCAAACTCCCCAATTCCTGGGCTCCAGCAGCACACGATGAAGAACAGCCGGATGATCCCTTTTTTTAATTTATATCCCCAAGAACTGAGAGAAAAACCCCATTTTTAAATCTTTTTAAAGATTTCCATCCACATTTTTTTACTCTTAATAAAACCTCCGACTTCTTTTCGTTTTCCTTCATTTCTCATTTTCATTTTTCTTCATTTCTCATTTTCATTTTTCCTCATTTCTCATTTTCATTTTTCTTCATTTCTCATTTTTTCCTCATTTCTCATTTTCATTTTTCTTCATTTCTCATTTTCACTTCTCCCTTCATTTCCCTGCTTTCCTTTGGTTGTTTTTGATTTCGAATTCAACCAAAGCCTCGAAACCAAAGGGGATTCAGCAAATCTGGGAATTCTTTTGGCCTGCTGATGTTTTTTGGGTGAATTTTCTGCTAATTAAGCTGTTTAAAATTTGGATTTTCCTCTTTTTTTTGGGGCAGGGATATCCCAATGCCTCTGGTGAGCTCCGGCGTGGAGCACGGCAACCTGAGGGAGCTCGCCCTGGCCAGGATGAAGGACCTGGGGACACAGGTAAATCATTTTTTTTAAAATTAAATAATAATTTTAAACTATTTATTAAATGTTGTAGCAATAATTTACATTTATTTGGAATAAAATATTTAATAGTTCATTTTTTTAAAGAATAAATAATGAAAAGAAAATCCTCGCCGGCTGTGGTGAGGGAGAGCGGATGGCTCTGCCCAAATTGGGAGATAAAAACCCAAAAGGAGCAGATTTGGCTTTAAAAAAAAAAAAACAAAAAAAAAGAAGCAGATTTGGTATAAAATAAACCCAAACAGATTTGGCTTTAAAGAAAACCCCAAAAGGAGCAGATTTGGCATAAAAAAACCAAAAAAAGAAGCAGGTTTGGCTTAAAAAAAAACCCCAAAAGAACCAGATTTGGATTTTAAAAAACCCCAAAAGAACCAAAATTGGCTTAAAAAAAAACCCCAAAAGAACCAAAATTGGATTTTAAAAAACCCCAAAAGAACCAAATTTGGCTTAAAAAAACCCCAAAAGAACCAGATTTGGCTTAAAAAAACCAAAAAAAGAAGCAGATTTGGCTCTACAAAAAAAAACCCCAAAATAATCAGAATTATCTTAAAAATAAAAAATCAGATTTGGCTTAAAAAACCCAAAATAACCTGATTTGGATTAAAAAAAACACCCGAAAGAAGCAGATTTGGCTGAAAAAAACAGAAACAAAACCAAAAATAAACAGATTTGGCTGTAAAAAAAAAAAACAAAAAAAAGAACCAAATTTGGCTTTAAAAAAACCAGAAGAAGCCGATCTGTTTAAAAAAAAAACCCAAATGAACCAAATTTGGCTTAAAAGGCTCTAAAAAAACCCCAAAAAACCAAATTACTCCAAAGCACCTCGCCGAAAAGCTGCTTTCTTTAGGAAAAATTTCATTTTCCTCTTCCACCCCTCTCCTGGATGCACCTGGAAAGTGGGAGGTGAAATCCCAATTTTCCCCTTTTTTCCCCATTTTCCCCCTTTTTCCCCATTTTCCCCCTTTTTTCCCCATTTTCCCCTTTTTTTCCCAATTTTCCCCCTTTTATCCCCATTTTCCCCCTTTTTCCCCCCTTTTCCCCCTTTTTTCCCCATTTTCCCCATTTTTTCCCAATTTTCCCCCTTTTATCCCCATTTTCCCCCTTTTTCCCCCCTTTTCCCCCTTTTTTCCCCATTTTCCCCATTTCCCCCTTTTTTCCCAATTTTTCCCCTTTTTTTTCCCCATTTTCCCCCTTTTTTCCCCATTTCCCCCTTTTTTCCCAATTTTTCCCCTTTTTTTTCCCCATTTTCCCCCTTTTTTCCCCATTTCCCCCTTTTTTCCCAATTTTTCCCATTTTTTCTCCATTTTTCCCCTATTTTTTCCCCATTTTTTCCCATTTTTTGGAGCAGAACTGGAGCCCTGAAATCCGAGGGAAAAGGGAGAGAAAATTCCTTTGACAATTCTCCTCCGTTCCTCTTTTCCCCCCACGTTTCTCTGAGGGGAGAGCTGGAGAGGAACTGAATCTGAATCCCAAAGAATTCCGGGATTCCGGGATCCAGGATCCATCCTGAGGGGTTTCTATGGGATTTGGGATGGAAAAGAGAAGTGGAGTCCCGAATTCCCAGGGAATTCCCAAAATTCCTTCCCGGAGAGGAGCTGGGATGGGGATGGATCCAGTGCCAGGCTGGGAATGGAGGGAATTCCCTGGGAAAGGGGAAATGGGATTTGGGAAGGAATTCCCGGGGTATCCCCCAAAAATCCCAAATCCCAGAAAAAGAACCCCAAATCTCCACCCCAAACCCCCACAAAATCCTGCAGAAAATGTCAAATCCTGAAGAAATTCCCAAAAATCCCAAAAAAACCTGTTCAGATTTGGGAGGGATTTGGGAAGGAATTCCCAGAGAATCCCTGGGAGTGTCCAAGGAAAGGCTGGAAAATCCCGGAATTGTGGGGTGGGAATGGGATGGGATTGAAGCTCCAGGGATCCCATCCCAAACCATTCCGGGATTCTGGGATCCGGGACACTCAGGATCCATCCCCAAGGGTTTGGAACCCCAGAATTTCCTGGATTTTCCTGGAATTTTCTGGAATTTTCCGTGCTCAGAGCTTCCCTTCCTTCCCCTCGTTTTTCCGCAGTGCCGCGACGTGCGGACTCGGGAGGTGGGAATTCAGGAGATCCACCACAAAGTGAGGCCCTACCAGGTAAAAATTCCAATTTTTTGTGAATTCCTGAGGAAATTCATGGATCTGCCGATGTGCACTGGGGTGGGGTCTCTGCGCTTCCATAAAACACACAGCTTCCCTTTTTTTCCCCATAAAAATCGGGATTTTGGGAATTTGGGAAATCCCGGAGCAGCCCGTGTCTGTTGGGAGGAGGAGTGGTGAATTCAGAGCTTTTTTGGGGGAACTTACACAGGTTTTAGGCAAATAGTGTCTGGTTAAATATAGGGATTTATGGGGGAAAAAGTGTGGATTTAAATATAAATATAAATATAAATGTACCTATAAAAATGAATATAAATATAAATATAAATATAAATATAAATATAAATATAAATGTACCTATAAAAATGAATATAAATATAAATATAAATATAAATATAAATATAAATATAAATATATAAATAAGTATATATTCTATATTTCTATTTATGCATTTTATATATTATATATTGATATAACATATAAATATATATTATATGTTATATATAATGTATGTTATATATAATTCATTATATATAATATAATTATATATCATGTATTATATATAATATAATTATATATCATGT
>NW_005054576.1:589544-591427 GCF_000277835.1 Geospiza fortis
TATATAAAATATAATAAAATATATAATAAAATATGTATTTTATATATGTAATATATAATAAATATATATAAGTTTTATATATTATATATTTTTTATATATATACATAAAAATGTATATTTATTTGTATAAATTCACGTTTCTATTTAAACACGCGTTTTTACGTGAATCCATTCATTTAGCTGACACTTTTGGGGGTGCTTTCCATCCCCAAAATCCCAAAACAATCCATGAAACGAGGCTTTGGCTCATGGCAGGGAAAGGAAAATGTGCTCTGCTGGATTGCAGCTTCCCAGTCCGGAAATTCCAGAATCCTGGAATGCTTTGGGCTGCAGGGGATCATCCTGGGAAATCCCATGCCCTGGGAATTTCCTTCTCCTAGGAATGGTCATATCCCAGGAATGTTCATATCCCAGGAATTTCCGTGTCCTGGGAATTTCCATATCCATGGAACTCCCTTGGAATTTCCATGTCCTGGAAATTTCTATATCCCGGGAATATCCATATTCTGGGAATTTCCATATCCCAGAAATTTCCATATCCTTGGCATTCCCATATCTTGGAAATTTCCATATCCCAGGAATTTCCATATCCTGGGAATTTCCATGTCCATGGAACTCCCATATCCTGGGAATGTTCATATCCCAGAAATGTCCATATCCCGAGCATTTCCATGTCCTGGGAATTTCCATATCCATGAAACTCCCATATCCTGGGAATTCCCATATCCCAGGAATTTCCTTGTCCTGGAAATTCCCATATCCTGGAAATTTCCATCGCCTAGGAATTCCCTCTTCCTGGGAATTCCCATATCCTGGGAATATTCATATCCCAGAAATTTCCATATCCTTGGAATTCCCATCTCTTGGAAATTTCCATATCTTGGAAATTTCAGTATCCTGGGAATATCCTTGTCCTGGAAATTCCCATATCCTGGGAATTTCCGTATCGCAAGAATTTCCATATCCTGGGAATCTCCATACAATGGGAATATTCATGTCCCAGGAATTTCCATATCCTGGGAATATTCTTATCCTGGAAATGTCCACATCCTAGGAATTCCCATATCCTGGGAATTCCCATATCCTGGGAATTACCTTGTCCTGGAAATTCCCATATCCTGGAAATTTCCATCGCCTAGGAATTCCCTCTTCCTGGGAATTCCCATATCCTGGGAATATTCATATCCCAGAAATTTCCATATCCCGGGAATTTCCATGTCCCAGAAATTTCCGTGTCCTGGAAATTTCCATATCCAAGGAATTCCCGTATCCTGGAAACTCCTATATCCTGGAAATTTCCATATCCCAGGAATTTCCATATCCTGGGAATATGCATGTCCTGGGAATTTCCATATCCATGGAACTCCCATATCCTGGAAATGTCCACATCCTAGGAATTCCCGTATCCTGGAAATTTCCATATCCTGGGAATTCCCATATCCTAGGAATTCCTGTATCCCAGAAATTCCCATATCCCAGGAATTTCCATATCCAGGGAATTCCCATATCCTGGGAATTCCCATATCCTGGGAATTCCCATATCCCAGAAATTTCCATATCCCGGGAATTTCCATGTCCCAGGAATTTCCACGTCCTGGAAATTTCCATATCCCAGGAATTTCCATATCCTGGGAATCTCCATATCCAAGTTCTCCTGCAAGTTTCCATGTCCGAGGAACTTCCATGTCCAGGGAATTTCCATTTCCCAGGAATTTCCATATCCCGGAAATGTCCATATCCTAGGAATTCCCATATCCCAGGAATTTCCATATCCCGGAAATTCCCATATCCCAGAAATTCCTTTTTCCTGTTCCTCTGCTGACGTTCAGGAAGGACCAAAGCAATTCTGGATTTTACTTTCAATGAAATTAATTCCAGCAGGA
>NW_005054576.1:591572-602180 GCF_000277835.1 Geospiza fortis
TTCGAGGCGTTTGGAGAACATTCCCTGAGTTCAGAAGACTTTTCCAGTCAGAGATTCCAGGGAATTTTATTCCCTTTTTTTTTTCCTTTATGACGAGTGAAATACTCAAATCAAAAATCCCCAAAAAAAACTCCAAAATCCCCCAAAAAATCTCCCGGTTCTTCCCGGATTCCCGTGGGATCCGAGGCTGCCCCGGCTCCCGGGAATCGGGGAATTTTTTCCCGCGTTTCTGGCAATCTCATTTGAATTGCAAATGAGGGGAGGGGGAGCTCATCCCGCGCTTTTCCAAGCGGAAAATTCCCTTTGTTCGGGGGAGCAGGAATCCCGGGAAAAGCGTTTTTCCATGGACGTCTGTGGGGCTTTGTAAACAGCCAACATCATCCCCCTGATGGGAAACGGGATCCTGGCACGGATTAATCAATTAATTAATTAATTAATCGTCGTCTCTAATTAACGGCTCCGGCACGGGGTTCCGTGTCAAAAATCTGAAATTTGGGATGGTTTTTCCAAGTCTGGGTTTTTATGGAGCTGCCTTTTCCATCAGGTGCAGTCGGGAGGGGTTGGGAAGGCGGAAAAATGGAATTGTCGGAGCGATGGATCCGAGAAGGGTCGGGTCCCGGTTCCCGGGAAACAGAGGGATTCTGTTGGGATAACGAGGAGTAAATAAAGCACATTTGTGGGGCTGGTTTGGGTCCAGGAGAATTCCAGATATTTAATGGGATTTGACAGGGAAAAGGGAAGGTTTGGGGGTAGGGAATTGTCCCTGAAGGGTTCAGGGACAGCCCGGACGGGGTTTGGAGCAATCTGGGATCGGGGGTGGGGATGGGATGGGATTGAAGCTCCATGGATCCCGTCCCAAACTGTTCCGGAATTCTGGGATCCAGGACACTCAGGATCCATCCTGAAGGATTTTTATGGAATTTGAGGATGGAAAAGGGGAGACCCTTCCTGGAGTCCCCAATTCCCAGAGAATTCCCAAAATTCCTTCCTGGAGAGGAGCTGGGATGGGGATGGATCCAGTGCCAGGCTGGGAGAGCTGGGAATGGAGGGAATTCCCTGGGAAAGGGGAGCTTGGGGCGGGATTTGGGAAGGAATTCCTGGCTGGGCTGGAATTCCCAGAGAATCCCTGGGAGTGTCCAGGGAAAGGCTGGAGCGCCATGGAATGGCAGAAGGTGTCCCAGGAGTGGGGTGGGATTTGAGGTCCCATCCCACCCAAACCATTCCATGAGTCTGTGCCGGAGGTGGGATTCCCATCTGGAATTCAGTTGGCTTCAGGGAATCCCTTCCCGTTTGCTCTGAGCCATATTTATAGATCCATGGAACTGGACTCGCTCTCCCATTTTCCATTTTCCCTCTTTTCCCTCCTCATCCATCCCGCTCCCGGATCAGGCGGGGCTGATCCATGGGGATTACATGGCCAATCCCAAATTCCCATCTGGAATCAAGCTGGCTTCGGGGAATCCCCTTCTGTTTGCTTTGTGAATCCATGGGATCAGCTTCGGTCTCCCCACACATTTTCCTTTTTTCCTTCCTTTCCCTCCTCATCCATCCCGTTCCCAGCTCAGGTGGGGTTGATCCATGGGGATCACATGGCTGATTCCAAATTCCCTTCTGGAATTAAACTCACTTTATGGAATCCCCTCCTGTTTGCTCTGAGCCATATTTATAGATCCATGGAACTGGACTCGCTCTCACATTTTCCATTTTCCCTCTTTTCCCTCCTCATCCATCCCGCTCCCAGATCAGGTGGGGCTGATCCATGGGGATTACGTGGCCAATCCCAAATTCTCATCTGGAATCAAACTGGCTTTAGGGAATCCATTCCTGTTTGCTCATATTAATGGATCCACAGAATTGGCTTCGCTGTCACATTTTCCTTTTTCCGTCCTCATCCATCCCGCTCCCGGATCAGGTGGAGCTGATCCGTAGGGATTACGTGGCCAATCCCAAATTCCCATCTGGAATCAAGCTGGCTTCGGGGAATCCCTTCCTGTCTGCTCATACTTATGGATCCATGGAATGTGCCTCACTCCCACATTTTCCTTTCCCTCCTCGTCCATCCTGCTGCCAGATCAGGTGGGGTTGATCCATGGGGATTGCGTGACCAATTCCAAATTCCCATCTGGAATCAAACTGGCTTCGGGGAATCCCTTCCTGTTTGCTCTGAGCCGTATTTATGGATCCATGGAATTGGCTTCGCTGTCACATTTTCCTTTTTCCGTCCTCATCCATCCCACTCCCAGCTCAGGTGGAGCTGATCCATGGGGATTACATGACCAATTCCAAATTCCCATCTGGAATCAAACTCACATTAGGGAATCCTTTCGTGTTTGCTCATATTAATGGATCCACAGAATTGGCTTCGCTGTCACATTTTCCTTTTTCCCTCCTTTCCCTCCTCATCCATCCCGTTCCCAGCTCAGGTGGAGCTGATCCATGGGGATTACATGACCAATTCCAAATTCCCATCTGGAATCAAACTGGCTTCGGGGAATCCCTTCCTGTTTGCTCTGAGCCATATTTATGGATCTATGGAATTGGCTTTGCTCTCACATTTTCCTTTTTCCCTCCTTTTTCTCCTCGTCCATCCCGTTCCCACCTCAGGTGGGGTTGATCCATGGGGATTGCGTGACCAATCCTAAATTCCCATCTGGAATCAAACTGGCTTTGGGGAATCCCCTCCTGTTTGCTCTGAGCCGTATTTGTGGATCCACGGAACCGGCTTCCCTCTCACGTTTTCCATTTTCCCTCTTTTCCCTCCTCCTCCACCCCGCTCCCGGCCCAGGTGGAGCTGATCCGCCGGGATTACGTGGCCAACGGGGGCTGGGAGACGTTCCTGTCCTACGAGGACCCGGACCAGGACATCCTGGTGGGGCTGCTGCGCCTCCGCAAGAGCTCCCCGGAGTCCTTCCGCCCCGAGCTGCGCGGCGGCGTCTCCGTCGTCCGGGAATTGCACGTCTACGGCAGCGTGGTGCCCGTCAGCAGCCGGGATCCCTCCAAGTTCCAGCACCAGGTACTCCCAGCATTCCCGCATTTCCCTCCGCTCTCGCCTCCTCCCACCATTACATCTTTCCCCTCCACCAAAAAATTGGAGTTTTATTTAATTCTGCTCGTTTAGTCCGAGTTGGGATAGAGCCAGGATGGGATTTGAGCTCCTTTTTGCTGGAATTCTGTCGCTTCTCAGTTTTTGGGGTTTTTCCCCAATGGGATCCCGTTCCAGTCATAAAATTGGAGTTTTATTTAATTCCTCTCGTTTGCTCTGAGTTGGGATAGACCCAGGATGGGATTTGAGCTCTTTTTTTCTGGAATTCTGTTGCTTCTCAGTTTTTGGGGTTTTTTTCCCAATGGGATCCCATTCAGCAGCCAGGATCCCTCCAAATTCCAGCACCAGGCACTCCCAGCATTCCCAAATTTCCCTCTGCTCTCGCCTCCTCCCACCATTCCATCTCCTTCCCTCACAAAAAAATTGGAATTATATTTAATTCCACTCGTTTGCTCCGAGTTGGGATAGAGCCAGGATGGGATTTGAGCTCCTGTTTGCTGGAATTCTGTCGCTTCCCAGTTTTTTGGGTTTTTCCCCAATGGGATCACGTTCCAGCCATTGCAGGAGCTCTGAGATCCAACAAAATTCCTTCAGATTTCCAAAAATTCCATCCTGGACTTTAAATTTTTAAAATTTCCTTTCGGGATGCTCCCGGAGCTGCTTCATTCCCAGCCCTCGGGAGCCTTTGGATTTCCCATTTGTTCGTTAATTCCTGCTCAGGGGAGGAATTCTATTGGAATTTTCTGGAACCTGCAGCAATTCCCTCTGGGAAGGGGAGGTCGGGTTTGGTGCTGCCCGGGTTTATTCCAAAGGGAGTTTTGTGGGATGGGTTCTTCCTGCTGGATCAGAATTCCCAGGAATTGCCCCTGGATCCCTGGGAGCGTCCCAGGAAAGGTTGGAGCATCTTGGGATTGGGATTGGGATTGGGATTGGGATTGAAGGTCCCTTCCCAAACCAGTCTGGAATCACAACACCCAAATTTCTGTCCTTGGACAATCCCAGGGATCCAGGGATTCTCTGGGAATTCCTTCCCAAATCCCACCCCAAGCTCCTTTTCCCAGGGAATTCCCTCCATTCCCAGCTCTCCCGGCCTGGCACTGGATCCATGCACATCCTGACTCTTCTCCAGGAAGGAATTTTGGGAATTCCCTGGGAATTTTGGAACTCCAGGAAGGGTCTCCCTTCCCTTTTCCATCCCCAAATCCCATAAAAATCCCTGGGGATGGATCCTGAGTGTCCTGGATCCCAGAATCCCGGAATTCCATTGATGGCATCCGTGGAGCTTCAATCCCATCCCATTCCAAAGTCTGACTCTTCTCTGGGAAGGAATTTTGGGAATTCCCTGGGAATTCAGGACTCCACTTCCCTTTTCCATCCCCAAATCCCATAAAAATCCCTGGGGATGGATCCTGAGTGTCCTGGATCCCAGAATCCCAGGATCATTGTTGACCTCAATCCCGCAATATTCCCAATCATTTTCCAAAAATCCAGAATTTGTTTGGAACCCATCTTCACATTCTGACCTCGCTCACGACTCCTGTTTTGACCGAAATTCCCTTTTTTTCCCCCCGTTTTTTCTGCCATTCCAGGGATTTGGAATGCTGCTGATGGAGGAGGCGGAGAGGATCGCCAGGGAGGAGCACGGGGCTCGGAAAATCGCCGTGATTTCAGGTATTTCTGGGGTTTTTGGGAATTTCTTTTTAGGATATTTTTATCTTAATCCGAAAACAACCCCAGTGCTGGAAACATTCCTCAGGTCAGGGAACATTAATCCAGAATTATCCCGGAAAAAGGAACTGGGAAAAAAACCTGGAGCTTTCCCTCCTTTCCTGTTTTTCCTGGGAAATTTGGGTCGGAATTGAGATTGGATCCAAAATTGGGATTTGGGGAGCTCAGGGAGCTTTTTTATTTTTTATAGTGTATTATTATGTATTATATATTATATTATTATAATTATTATAATATATATTATATATAATTATATATTACATTATATTATATTGTATTATATTATGTATATTTATATTATATGCAATATATTAGATATTGTATATTACATTGTATAATAATTATATTCTGTATATTAATACTTATCCTCATTTTCTGCTTCTCCACAAAAAAAAACCCCAAAAAGCAGAAATCCACAGCTTGGACCCGTGCTGCTGATCGGATCCAAAATCCTGGAATTTTCATGGATCATGGATGAGGGTCAGAGCTCTGTAATCCTGAGCTCTGGAATACAATAATTCAATATAAATTATAATTAATTATAAATTATAATTAATTATATAATTCTTGTTGCCATAAGAATTTTAGGGGATTTAGCAGCAGAGCTCTGATCCAGAGGGGTTTTTTTGGGAAAAAAATCCTCATTTTTTGGGAAAAAACCCCAAAAATCAGAAATCCACAGCTTGGACCCGTGCTGCTGATCAGATCCAAAATCCTGGAATTTTCACGGATGAGGGTCGGGGTGAGAGTGGGGACAACGTGCAGGAGGAGCCGGGTGCTCCAAGGGAATTTTCTGGATTTTCTGGATTCCGTTTGCTGCTTGTTCCCAGAGCAGCTGTGGCCGCTCCACCCCTGGAAGTGCCCAAGGAAAATTGGGAACAATCTGGGATCGTGTCCTGGGAATGGGATGGGATTGAAGGTCCCTTGCCCCCCAAACCCTTCCAGAGTTCCAGGATTCCATCTCCCAGGGGTTTCCCTGTTTCTGGTGCTGTTTGGTGTCTGTCTGAACTGGGAATTCCACCTGGATTCTGGAATTCCATCATTCCGTCTCCCAGTGGTTTCCCTATTCCTGTTTGGTGTCAGTCTGAACTGGGAATGTTTTCCCTGGATTCTGTTTATCCTGGGATGCTGATATCCCTGAATGCTGATATCTCTGGATTCCATTTTCCCTGGATGCTGATATCCCTGAATCCCGTTATCCATGGATCCCATTATCCCTCGATGTTGTTTTCCCTGGATCCCATTATCCCTGGATGCGGCTATCCCTGGATCCCATTATCCCTCGATGTTGTTTTCCCTGGATGTTGTTTTCCCTGAATCCCGTTATCCCTGGATCCCGTTTTCCTTGGATCCCGCTATCCCTGGATCCCATTTTCCCTGGATGTTGTTTTCCCTGGATCCCGTTTTCCCTGGATGCTGATATCCCTGGATCCTGTTATCCCTGGATTTTGTTATCCCTGGATCCCATTATCCCTGAATGTTTTTTCCCTGGATGCTGATGTCCCTTGATCCTGTTTTCCCTGGATTTTTTTTTCCCTGGATCCCGTTATCCCTGGATCCCATTTTCCCTGGATGCTGATATCCCGGGATCCTGTTATCCATGGATTTTGTTTTCCTTGGATCCTGTTATCCCTGGATGTTTTTTTCCGTGGATCCCATTATCTCTGAATCCCGTTATCCCTGGATCCCTTTATCCCTCGATGGTTTTTTCCCTGGATCCCATTATCCCTGGATCCTGATATCCCTGGATCCTGTTATCCCTGGATGTTTTTTTCCGTGGATCCCATTGTCCCTGAATCCCGTTATCCCTGGATCCCATTGTCCCTGGAACCCATTTTCCCTGGATTTTGTTTCCCCTGGATCCTGTTATCCCTGGATTTTGTTATCCCTGGATCCTGCTATCCCCGGATCCCATTATCCCTGGATCCCCTTTTCCCTAGATGTTGTTTTCCCTGGATGTTGTTTTCCCTGGATCCCATTTTCCCTGGATCCCATTACCCTTGGATCCCATTATCCCTGGATTTTGTTTTCCCTGGATTTTTTCCCTGGATCTCATTATCCTGGATCCCGTTATCCCTGGATGTTGTTTTCCCTGGATCCCATTATCCCTGGATCCCATTATCCCTGGATCCTGTTTTCCATGGATGTTTTCCCTGGATCCCATTATCCCTGGATTTTTTCTCTGGATCCCATTATCCCTGGATCCCGTTATCCCTGGATCCCGTTATCCCTGGCTGTTTTTCCCCTGGATCCCTTTATCCCTGGATCCCATTATCCCTGGATTTTCTCCCCGGATCCCATTATCCCAGGATCCCGTTATCCCTGGATCCCCATGATCCCTGGATCCCGTTATCCCTGGCTTTTTTTCCCCTGGATCCCGTTATCCCTGGCTGTTTTTCCCCTGGATATTTTTAACCCCTTCATGCCCACCCCTGCCCCGAACACCCCCAGACCCCTCCCTGGCCCCTGGGGATGAACATTCCCAGCAAGGATTCCCCTTTTCCCGGGATTCCGAGCCGTTCCAGCGGGAAGCGGGACCTGCCCCTCCCCTCTCAGAAACAGCGATTTTTGTTCCTCTCTTTGCTCATTTCTGCTCATTTTCCGCTCCAGCGGCTCCTTTGTGCCCCGGGATCGAAATTCCAGCTGGGAACACCCCGGAGGCCTCCCTGCATTGTCCCGGCTCTGCAATCCCTGCTTTTCCATCTCCCTGGAATTGCTGCCGGCTCCCTCTGCCTTTTGTGGGGTTGGGTTTTTTTTGGGTGGTTTTTGGGGATGTTTTGGTTTTCTCGTCTCTGAATTTGCTCCTTTTTGCCCTTTTCAAAACCCCTCCCGAACCCCAATGAAACCATCCCAGAATTTGCTCCTCTGGTGTCCACGAGAGGATGGAAATACAGGGAATGTGGGGAATCCTTGTGGAATATGGAGAATTCCTCTTTCTTTCCTTTTTTCCTTCTTTCCTTCCTTCCACCACATCCATCTTTCTTTCTTTTCTTCTTTTCTTTTCTTTTCTTTTCTTCTCTTTTCTTTTCTTTTCTTTTCTTCTCTTTTCTTTTCTTTTCTTTTCTTCTCTTTTCTTTTCTTTTCTTTTCTTCTCTTTTCTTTTCTTTTCTTTTCTTCTCTTTTCTTTTCTTTTCTTTTCTTCTCTTTTCTTTTCTTTTCTTTTCTTCTCTTTTCTTTTCTTTTCTTTTCTTCTCTTTTCTTTTCTTTTCTTTTCTTCTCTTTTCTTTTCTTTTCTTTTCTTCTCTTTTCTTTTCTTTTCTTTTCTTCTCTTTTCTTTTCTTTTCTTTTCTTCTCTTTTCTTTTCTTTTCTTTTCTTCTCTTTTCTTTTCTTTTCTTTTCTTTCCTTTTCCTTTTCCTTTTCCTTTCCTTGAAATTTCCTTGAAATTTCCTTTCCTTGAAATTTCCTCCCTCCCAGAAACCCCCAAATCCACAATTTCTGATTGGTTGGGAATGATTTAGCAATCACATTCATTGTTTCCTTCCCGGGGATCTGAAATTCCCAGCGTTGGATCAGAGCTGTGAACATTTCCCAGGGATTTAGAAGGAAACACTCTTCCCTTTCCTGGAGATATTAAATTCCGGGTTTAACCCTTGTTCTCCTCACCCTTTTCCATGAAATTCCGTGGATTTTCCACCTGGGGAGGAGGAAGGATGGGATGAGCTCGGGATCCTCTGTCCTGAGGACCTTTCCTGTCGCCTCCTGACGGCTCCTCTGGCTTCGAGCCCTGACATCCCATAATTATCCCATCATTATCCCATCATTATCCCATCATGAGCCCTGTCCCACCCCAATCCCAAATCCCAAACAATTCCAGCTGCTCCCGTAAAGCAGCACCACTGGTGGGTGTAGGAGCGAGTTTGGGAATTCTGGGAACGCTGGCTCCCAAAAATCCCGATATTCCCGATCCTTCGGCGGTTCCGGTGTCATCCTGGAATTCCGGGAATCCAGAGAGGTCCAGGATTGCTTGAGAATTCCAGGAAATGACAAATCTGGTGCTTTTGGGGTGGTTTTTGAGGGATGCTGGTCCGTCCTTCCTGGCGGGGCTTGGTGAATCCAGACTGGGATTCTGCAAATCCAAACTGGGATTCAGCAACTCCAAACTGGGATTCAGCAACTCCAAACTGGGATTCAGTGAATCCAAACTGGGATTCAGTGAATCCAAACTGGGATTCAGTGAATCCAAACTGGGATTCTGCAACTCCAGACTGGGATTCAGCAAATCCAAACTGGGATTCAGTGAATCCAAACTGGGATTCTGCAAATCCAAACTGGGATTCAGCAACTCCAAACTGGGATTCAGTGAATCCAAACTGGGATTCAGCGAATCCAGACTGGGATTCAGGTAATCCAAACTGGGATTCAGCGAATCCAGACTGGGATTCAGCAACTCCAAACTGGGATTCAGCAAATCCAGACTGGGATTCAGCAACTCCAAACTGGGATTCTGCAGATCCAAACTGGGATTCAGCTAATCCAAACTGGGATTCAGTGAATCCAAACTGGGATTCAGCCAATCCAGACTGGGATTCAGGTAATCCAAACTGGGATTCAGCGAATCCAGACTGGGATTCAGCAACTCCAAACTGGGATTCTGCAAATCCAAACTGGGATTCAGCCAATCCAAACTGGGATTCAGTGAATCCAAACTGGGATTCAACAAATCCAAACTGGAACTTGGCAAATCGAAACTGGAATTCAGCATAATCCAAACTGGGATTCAGCATAATCCAAATTGGGATTCAGCAAATCCAAACTGGGATTCAGCAAATCCAAACTGGGAACAACAAATCCAAACTGCGATTCAGCGAATCCAGACTGGGATTCAGCCAATCCAAACTGGGATTCAGTGAATCCAAACTGGGATTCAACAAATCCAAACTGGAACTTGGCAAATCGAAACTGGAATTCAGCATAATCCAAACTGGGATTCAGCATAATCCAAATTGGGATTCAGCAAATCCAAACTGGGATTCAGTGAATCCAAACTGGGATTCAACAAATCCAAACTGGAACTTGGCAAATCGAAACTGGAATTCAGCATAATCCAAACTGGGATTCAGCATAATCCAAATTGGGATTCAGCAAATCCAAACTGGGATTCAGGGAATCCAGACTGGGATTCAGCAGCATAAGCTGCCGGGACTCCTCCATGTGCCAGGGACATTCCCAGGGCTGCCAATTCCTCCTCCGTCACCAAACCCAGCTCAGTAAATCCCGGGCAGGGCTCGGGGCCGCACTCCGTCCGTCCGTCCATGTCCGTCCGTCCATCCGTCAGCGTTATCAGTGCGCGCTGTCCCGCAGCTCTGTGTCAGCTCTGCGTCCTTATCTCCCACACCAGGGCCCGGACTGGATTCCCCTCCTCGCCCTCTGCTCTCCTTTCATCCCTGGAATCCAGGGCTGGAGCTCATTCCCATACCCGGGAGATGGAGCTCATTGCCATGCCTGCAGGGCTGGAGCTCATTCCCATAGCCGGGGGCTGGAGCTCATTCCCATAGCTGGGGGCTGGAGCTCATTCCCATGCCCGGGGATGGAGCTCATTCCCATAGCCGGGGGATGGAGCTCATTGCCATGCCCGAGGGATGGAGCTCATTCCCATGCCCGGGGGCTGGAGCTCATTCCCATAGCCGGGGGCTGGAGCTCATTCCCATACCCGGGGGATGGAGCTCATTGCCATGCCTGGGGATGGAGCTCATTCCCATACCCGGGAGATGGAGCTCATTCCCATAGCCGGGGGCTGGAGCTCATTCCCATACCCGGGGATGGAGCTCATTCCCCTGCCCGGGGGGCTGGAGCTCATTGCCATGCCCGGGGGCTGGAGCTCATTCCCATACCCGGG
>NW_005054576.1:602208-602459 GCF_000277835.1 Geospiza fortis
ACCAGTGCCATGCCTGCAGGGCTGGAGCTCATTCCCATACCCGGGGGATGGAGCTCATTCCCATGCCCGGGGATGGAGCTCATTCCCATACCCGGGGATGGAGCTCATTCCCATGCCCGGGAGATGGAGCTCATTCCCATAGCCGGGGGATGGAGCTCATTCCCATACCCGGGAGATGGAGCTCATTGCCATGCCTGCAGGGCTGGAGCTCATTCCCATCCCCGGGGGCTGGAGCTCATTCCCATAGCGGG
>NW_005054576.1:603018-620034 GCF_000277835.1 Geospiza fortis
ACTGGGATTCAGCCAATCCAGACTGGGATTCAGCCAATCCAGACTGGGATTCAGTGAATCCAAACTGGGATTCAGGGAATCCAGACTGGGATTCAGCAGCATAAGCTGCCGGGACTCCTCCATGTGCCAGGGACATTCCCAGGGCTGCCAATTCCTCCTCCGTCACCAAACCCAGCTCAGTAAATCCCGGGCAGGGCTCGGGGCCGCACTCCGTCCGTCCGTCCATGTCCGTCCGTCCATCCGTCAGCGTTATCAGTGCGCGCTGTCCCGCAGCTCTGTGTCAGCTCTGCGTCCTTATCTCCCACACCAGGGCCCGGACTGGATTCCCCTCCTCGCCCTCTGCTCTCCTTTCATCCCTGGAATCCAGGGCTGGAGCTCATTCCCATACCCGGGAGATGGAGCTCATTGCCATGCCTGCAGGGCTGGAGCTCATTCCCATAGCCGGGGGGATGGAGCTCATTCCCATACCCGGGGGCTGGAGCTCATTCCCATGCCTGCAGGGATGGAGCTCATTCCCATACCCGGGGGATGGAGCTCATTCCCATAGCCGGGAGATGGAGCTCATTGCCATGTCCGGGGGATGGAGCTCATTGCCATGCCCGGGGATGGAGCTCATTCCCATGCCCGGGGATGGAGCTCATTCCCATAGCCGGGAGATGGAGCTCATTGCCATGCCCCCCAGGGTCTGGAGCTCATTCCCATAGCCGGGAGATGGAGCTCATTCCCATAGCCGGGAGATGGAGCTCATTCCCATGCCCGGGGATGGAGCTCATTAACCATCCAGGGTTGGGGTGCTCCCCACCAGAACAGAAATTTGGAAGAGCTGGGGTTGATGTGTTTTATTTCTCTGAATTCCTGGCGGTGTCAGGAGCTCCAGCTTGGGATCACCCCAGGAGCCAGGAAAAAACATCCAGGAGCTGGGAAAAAATATCCTTGTGCTGGGGAAGAAATATCCCTGTGCTGGGGAAAAAACATCCAGGAACTGGGAATTAAACACCCCAGGAGCTGGGAAAAAACATCCAGGGTTGGGGTGCTCCCCACCAGAACAGAGAGCGTGGCCGTGCGGGGCTCTCAGGGGGAAAAACATCCAGGAGCCGGGAAAAAACCATCCAGGGGCTGAGGAAAACCATCCAGGGTTGGGGTGCTCCCCACCAGAACAGAAATTTGGAAGAGCTGGGGTTGATGTGTTTTATTTCTCTGAATTCCTGGCGGTGTCAGGAGCTCCAGCTTGGGATCACCCCAGGAGCCAGGAAAAAACATCCAGGAGCTGGGAAAAAATATCCTTGTGCTGGGGAAGAAATATCCCTGTGCTGGGGAAAAAACATCCAGGAACTGGGAATTAAACACCCCAGGAGCTGGGAAAAAACATCCAGGGTTGGGGTGCTCCCCACCAGAACAGAAATTTGGAAGAGCTGGGATTGATTTATTTTAATTCTCTGAATTCCTGGTGGTGTCAGGAGCTCCCAGGAGATGGGAAAAAGCCACCCAAGACTGGGGTGCTCCCCACCAGAACAGAAATTTGGAAGAGCTGGGGTTGATGTGTTTTAACTCTGAATTCCTGGTGATGTCAGGAGCTGCAACTCGGGATCACCCCGGGAGATGGGGAAAAAATACCCAGGAGCTGGGGAAAAAATACTCAGGGCTGGGGAAAAACATCCAGGGCTGGGGAAAAACATCCAGGAGCTGGGAAAAAAACATCCTTGTGCTGGGAAAAATATCCTTGTGCTGGGAACAAAATGTCCTTGTGCTGGGGAAGAAATATCCCTGTGCTGGGGAAAAAACATCCAGGAACTGGGAATTAAACACCCCAGGAGCTGGGAAAAAACATCCAGGAGATGGGAAAAAACTACGCAGGGCTGGGTGCTGTGCTCAGAGCAGCAGAGCAGGGGAAATTTGGAAGAGCTGGGATGCTGGAGGACAATTCCAGGGCTCCATCCCATTTTTTCTCCCATGGATCAGGGCTTAGCATCGATCCCATCCCTGATTTCCACAGCCGCCGATGTTTTTCAGTTTTTGAGCTGATGGATGACGCCCAGACTCCCAAAATCTCCTTTTTTATCACAAATCCGTGTTCTAAATGACCCGTCTGCGGGATCGTGGCTGCTCGGGGCCGTGCCGTGACAGAGCCAGACACAGGGGCTGTGAAAACATTAATTTAGAATCTCCAGGAAGCATTCCCAGCAGGAAAAAAGGGAAAAAAAAAACCCAAACAAATCCCAACTTGCATTTTCCATTAAAAACCCGAGGATCTGGGGGCGGGTTCCTCCTGTAGGGAAGAGCTTCAGACCCCAGGTGAGGAAAAAATACCAAAATTCACTTCCAGAGCTCTGATTTAAAGCAGATTAAATGGGGTTTTAATTATCTTTTAAATAAATAATAGTGGATTCCTGTATTCTCAGAGGGAATGAGGCCCTGGCAGAGGTTTCCCAGAATTTGGGAACCCCTGGCAGAGGTTTCCCAGAATTTGGGAACCCCTGGAAGTGTCCAAGGCCAGCCTGGAAAATCCTGGGATGGTGGGAGGTGTCCCTGCCCATGGATGGACCTGGATGAGCTTTGAGCTCCCTCCCAACCCAAACCATGCCGGGATACCGAGGAACATTCCCAAAATCCCCTCATTTTCCAAGGATTTTATCTCCTCAGGAACTTCCAGAGAACACATTCCCAATTCTCTGATTTAAAACAAAAACCTTTGCTGTGGGGATCGTTCCTTAAACTCAGGACTTTTCCAGGATTTCTGCGACGTGCTAAAAAGGGGGATTTTCCCCATTTCCTCGGTGCTGATAAGGCAGGCTGTGGTTATCTGGGATCCTTTGCTGGTTCCCGTTGTTGTTCCCGTTGCCGGCGGGGGATTTGTTGGGATTCACGCGGAGCAGCCTCGTGTTTTCCCTGGAGATGCATCCCAGCCGGGTGGGAAGCAGGAAATCACAGGAAAGCGCGGATGGAGCTGCTGAGCATTCCCAGCTCCAGTTCCCAAACTCGGGGATTTTCCATCAGCATCCAGAACAAAACGCACAAGGGGAAAAAATCCTCCTTTCTCCTATTTTCCTACATTTCCATGGATTGAAAGTGTCCTTGTGGCCATCCCAAATCCCCGTGCCCATCCCAAATCCCTGTGCCCATCCCAAATCCCTGTGGCCATCCCAAATCCCCATGGCCATCCCAAATCCCCATGGCCATCCCAAATCTCCTTGGCCATCCCAAATCCCTGAAGCCATCCTAAATCCCCGTGGCCATCCCAAATCCCCGTGGCCATCCCAAATCCCTCTGGCCATCCCAAATCCCTCTGGCCATCCCAAATCCCCGTGGCCATCCCAAATCTCTGTGCCCATCCCAAATCCCCGTGGCCATCCCAAATCCCTGTGGCCATCCCAAATCCCCGTGGCCATCCCAATTCCTGTGCCCATCCCAAATCCCCGTGCCCATCCCAAATCCCCGTGCCCATCCCAAATCCCCGTGTCTGGCTTGAGCGTCGCTGCTCGTTCTGGGTGAAATCCATGGAATTTTGGTGAACGGTTCTTCCATAGAATTCCAGGATGGTTTGGTTGGGAAAATTCCTGAAATCCCACCCGGTTCCATGATCTGGGACACCTCCCACCATCCCAGCTTGCTCCAACCGTGTCCAAACCTGGCCTGGGACGTTTCCAGGGATGAGAATTCCTGGAAATGTCTCCAGAATTCCAGAGATTCTCTGGAAAAACCATTTCCTGTCCTGTTGTTGGCTGATCCTTGTCCCAGCACCTTTGAAGGACAACCTCACTCACCAAAGATCCCACAGATTATCCCGGTGTCCACCCGGGATGCCCAGGCTCCCTTTTCCACCCGATCCAGGTGGTTATTCCCAAAAAAACCTGGAAAACCGCGGCTCCCGCCTCCACGGGGTGCAGCATCGGCCGAGCTCATCCAGCTCAGGTTATCCTGGAATATTTGGAGGGGGAAGGAACCTGCGAGTCAGGACGTGCCCGGATTCCACACGCCGGGAGAACATTCCGGGAAAAACGCGGAGCCGGAGCCGCCGGAGCGTCCGGGCGAGTCCGTGCCGCGGGGATTTGATGAGCTCCCAGCGGGTCGTTAATGATGCCCAACAAATCCTCGTTCCCAGCCGCGGCCGAGGGATCCTGGAGGATGCTCGGGCTGAGTCACACACGGGGATTTGTGGATTTATTTGTGGATTTATTTATGGATTTTCCGGGCTGGTTCTGCCGCGGTCCCGTGCCCGTGTTTATCCCTGGGGCTTGAGCCGCTTCCCTCTGTGCCCTGCTCCAGGCACGCTTCCCAAATGGATTTCATTCATTTTTGGGATGTAAATTCCAGGTTTTGGGTTTTTTTTTTTTATCAGCAGATTTTGCCACGATTCCGGCGCTCCCAAAGGGGATTAAATTCTCTGTACTCAGAGGATGTGTCACTCCAAGATTGAGGGGAGGGGACACTTCCAAAAAACCTCCCCTGGCTCCTGGCCATGGGTTTGCATCCAGGCAGGTGGGATGGAGCCCCTGTCCTCCTGCTGGATCCAGATCCGGATGAATCCCGCTCTGTTGTGGTTGGATGTGGAATATTTAACAATATTTAACATCAAATCCTTCTCCTGAAGCTGCAGGGTGAGGAATTTGGCCAGTTCTGCCTCGGAAAGCCAAGGTTTTGGTCTTATCCTTCCAATCCTGCAGGAGAGTTCTTCTGGGATATTTCTTGGAGGGTTTCCTTTCCATGGAAACCTCACGTGTGCCTTGGAGCAGTGGGAAGCTCCAAGGTTCTGCCTGGACAGGTCCCGCCGGCTCTGGGGCGTGTTTGGGGTAAATCAGAGCAGAAGAGATTTGGGAAGAGATCCTGTGCCATGGAGACCTTCCAGGAGTGTTGGGCATTCCAAGGATTTCTCCAGCTCTGGAATCGCTCTCTCCATGGGGACCCAGCTCCCTGCTCCAACCCAGGCTTCCCACAGGGCCTCAGCCTCCTTCGGGCATCTCCAGGGAAACCTCTGAAGGACATTTTGTGGGAGAAGTTCCTGCCCTGAGCGGGGCTGGGGTGACGATGGGGACGTTTGGAGCCTTGGGACACAGGGACACCTCAGTGTCATCGATGGCTTGGGCCCAGAGAGGAGGACCTGGCACCCCGAGAGCTCTGGGATCCATGGAAGCACCACGAGATGTTGCCTTCAAACCCCTCAGGTTTTCCAAGGATCAAAGGAAAAAGGGGAATCGTTTCAGAGCTCTGATGGAGGTGGTGTCAAACCATCGGTTGAATTATTTGGTTGTCCTTCAGTTCGAGGTGCTGCCGACCCTTTATCCAAGTTATGTGGGGCTGTGGATGATCTTTCAGAGCCAACACTCGTGTTTTGTACCCCAGCTGCTCTGCTGATGGTTTTTTGGGCAAGATGTTGGTTCAGGTCCTGGTTTAGTCCAAGGCAGAGGTCCCAACGCTTCCAGGCAGAGGGGAGTGGATGTGTTTGCAGCTTTGGGGCTTTGCCTTGGTTTCAGGCCCCAAAAGCAGAGTGAATTTGGGTCTCTTTGGGGTGTTCTCGGTCCCTGCCATGCCCTCACAGGGGAGGGAATTTGCTCAGCTGTTGCCCACCTTGGGGCTCCTTGTGCTGGAATGGGGGCACGAGGACATTTCAGCTCTGGGCTTCAGGTGCCTTTTCCACATTTTAAATTCGGAATGGTGGTGGGATGAATCCAAGAGTGGTTGGGGTTGGAAGGGACCTTAAAGACCTTCCACGTCCAATCCCTGCCATGGGCATGCTGGATGGGAATTTGTTGGGATTTTAAACCGTTCAGGAACTCAAATTGCATTCAGGAAACAACTGAGGACATTTCAACCAAACCTGTGAGAGCAGCCACAGGGCACCACCATGGGCAGGAAAGGGTTACCAGGGTCATTCCCTGCCCCCCAGGGCACCACCATGGGCAGGAAAGGGTTACCAGGGTCATTCCCTGCCCCCCAGGGCACCACCATGGGCAGGAAAGGGTTACCAGGGTCATTCCCTGCCCCTTCCAGCGATTCCTGGAAAGCCCGGGAGGTTCCAGGAAGGCTGGAGAGGGATGAGAGGGAAGAGGGGCCGCGCTCAAGCCCTCTCCATCCTGTGCCCAACGCCTCCTCCCTCCCTGATGAGTAATTAGTGCACCTGGGAGTAATTAGCTGAGGTGGAAGGACAGAACAGGGCCTGCCCTGCCTTTCATCCTCCCCTGGGCAGGAGAGCAAGGGCAGGGGAGAGGCTCCTGGAGAAAAATGGGAGCCGTCCTGCTCGAGGAGGAAATTGGATTGTGCCCACTCGAGCACCAGGAATGGAGCTGAGCTCATTCCTGGAGCCTTGGAGTGGAGCTGAGCTCTTTCCTGGAGCCTTGGAGTGGAGCTGAGCTCATTCCCGGAGCTCTGGAGTGGAGCTGAGCTCATTCCCGGAGCTCTGGAGTGGAGCTGAGCTCATTCCAGAGCCCTGGAACAGCTCCGGGGGCTGCAGGGCTGGAGTGGAGCTCATTCCAGAGCTCTGGAACAGCTCCGGGGGATGGAGCTGAGCTCATTCCAGAGCCCTGGAACAGTTCCGGGGACTGTAGGGCTGGAGCTGAGCTCATTCCCAGAGCCCTGGAACAGCTCCGGGGGCTGGAGTGGAGCTGAGCTCATTCCAGAGCCCTGGAGCAGCTCCGGGGACTGCAGGGCTGGAGCTGAGCTCATTCCTGGAGCACCTGGAGTGGAGCTGAGCTCATTCCAGAGCCCTGGAACAGCTCCAAGCCCCTGCCCAGGGCGCTCAGAGACCCTGGCACAGAGCCCAAGTCCCCCGTGCCTCTGATCTTGACCCATGGAAAAAATTACCCCCCTTACATGAGGATCTACAAGCCACAGGAGTTTTAGTAGAATGACAGTGAATTCATCACGGGGTGAAAATTAGATTTTTGGGGTTTTTAGAATGGGGTCTCAGGGTCCCAAGATGGAGGAATCTGGGCATGCCTTGTCCTTTCTCCTTCTTCTTCTTGGCCTCCATCTTCTGGGTGATTTTGGCACTTTTGGATGGGTTTAGAGTACTGTAGCTTTTATACAAAAAACCACGTGTACATTATTTACAATAATTTCCCAATACCTATCACTGTCTAACATGGGTGATGGGTATTGGGAAGTTATTGTAAATAATGCACGCGTGGTTTTTGGTATAAAAAGATAACACTGAGGTGGGCAGAGTGTTTCTGTCTGACCTGCTGGAGGGACCTTGGGAGGACAGAAGAATTTTATAGATAAGGAAAAATAAACAACCTTGAGAATGAGAAGTGAAGAGCTCTGACTCCTTCTTGGTGGGATGAATCCAAAATTGTTTGGGGTTGGAGGGACCTTCAAGACCCTCCAGGTCCAAGCCCCGCCGTGGTTGGGAAAAGAGATTTCCTGACTCATTTCTCTGACTCTTTTGGGTCGCTGTGACCCTGAGAGATGTTAAAATCTCTTTTCCCAGCCCGGCGCTTGAAGGAGTCAGAGCTCTTCATTTCTTGGTCTCAAGGTTGTTTATTGTGTTTTATCTATAAAATTCTTTCTCCTGCCCTGCCGAGGTCCGTCCAGCAGGACAGTTCCAGGCACTCTGCCTGCCCCCGGGGTGGTGTTATGTCTTTATACCAAAAACCACGTGTGCATTATTTACAATAACTTCCCAATACCCATCACCTGTGTTAGACAGTGAGACCAATCCAAAAGTGCCACCATCACCCAGAAGATGGAGGCCACGAAGAAGAAGGAGAAAGGACAAGGCATGCCCAGATTCCTCCATCTTGCCTCCTGAACCCTCCATACCAAAAACCCCAAAATCTATTTTTCACCCGGTGATAAATTCACTGTTATTCTACCTAAACTGTCGTGGCTTGTAAATCGTCATATAAAGTTGGTAATTTGCTCCATGGGTCATAACCCAAAAATCCTCCATCACAGCAGAAGATGGAGGCTGAGAAGAAGGAGAAGAAGGACAGGACACACCCAGATCCCTCCATCTTGCCTCCTGAACCCCCATTCTAAAAACCCCAAAAACCGAATTTTCACCCCGTGAAAACTTCACTATCATCCTACTCAGACTTTGGTGCCTTGTAAATCCTCATAAAGGGTTGGGAATTTTTCCCTCCACGGAACAGTCTGTCCTGGCCAGGCCTGGCTTTTCCAGCTGTGTCCCCAGGGAATTAAATTAAACCTCGTTAATTAAAACCTCGTTAATTAAACCTCATTTTTCTCCTCCTGGCAGGTGTCGGCACCAGGAATTACTACAGGAAAATCGGCTACGAGCTGGAAGGGCCCTACATGGTGAAATGGCTGGAATGATGGTCCTGGAGATGCTCACCCTGGGAGGACACAACGCTCATCGCGGTGGAATGATGATCTTGGAGATCCTCATCCTGGGAGGACACAACGCTCATCCCAGAAATAAATCCCAGGACTTGCTTCTGCCAAAGCCCACGGCTGCAAAGAGCTCCAGAGTTGGACTTGATGGTCCTGGTGGTCCCTCCTAATTCCATGATTTTTGGAAATAATGCACCGTCTCCTCTGGGAAGAGCAGCTCTGGGATCATGCCATTCCCACCAGAGAGGCTGGGGACATTCCAGGTGTCTCGTCACCTGCTGCATCCTCAGGATGATGAAATTTCAGGATTTGGGGTGGCCTGGTGGGAAAAACGCCTTTTTTTCTGCTGTTGTCAGCTTTTCCTGGTTCTGTGTTAAAACTGGGCTTGGTTTTCTGGCCGGGAATAAATTCTGTGTTTATTTCATTTACACCGGGCTCGGCCGCTTCTGTCCATCCCCAGCAATTCCCAAATTTGATCCTTCTCCAGGAGGAGGAATTGAGATCAGGACCCAAGTTGTCCATCCCCAGCAATTCCCAAATCTGATCCTTCTCCAGGAGGAGGAATTGAGATCAGGACCCAAGTTGTCCATCCCAAACAATTCCCAAAATTGATTCTTCTCCAGGAGGAGGAATTGAGATCAGGACCCGAGTTGTCCCTCTGAGGTGACGCAGCCAGGGAGGAGCTGAGGGTGGGAAGGATCTGCTGCCATCATCTCATCCCAGCGGGAATTGGGGCTGTTCTGGCACCTTCCATCCATCCCAAACAATTCCCAGATTTGATCTTTTCCGGGAGGAGGAATTGAGATCAGAACCCAAACTGTCCACCCCAAGCAATTCCCAAATTTGATCCTTTCCCAGGAGGAGGAATTGAGATCAGGACCCGAGTTGTCCATCCCCAGCAATTCCCAAAATTGATTCTTCTCCAGGAGGAGGAATTGAGATCGGAACCCGAGTTGTCCCTCTGAGGTGACACGAGCTCTCCACTCCAGGTGGATCCATGTGGGTTGGGATGGGGATCCTAGAGGATCTCCAGAGGTGCCGCCATCATCTCATCCCAGCGGGAATTGGGGCTGTTCTGGCACCTTCCGTCCATCCCAAACAATTCCCAAATCTGATCCTTCTCCAGGGGAAGGAATTGAGATTGGAACCTGAGTTGTCCATCCCCAGCAATTCCCAAATTTGATCCTTCTCCAGGAGGAGGAAGTGAGATTGGAACCCGAGTTGTCCATCCCCAGCAATTCCCAAATCTGATCCTTCTCCAGGAGAAGGAATTGAGATCAGGACCCAAGTTGTCCATCCCAACCAATTCCCAAAATTGATCCTTTCCCAGGAGGAGGAATTGAGATCAGGACCCAAACTGTCCCTCTGCTTCCCAGATTATCCCGTTCTTCTTCCCATTGGGAGAAAAAAGAGGATGGGATTGAAGCTGCATGGATCTCATCCAAACCATTCCGGGATTCTGGGATCTGGGACACTCAGGATCCATCCCCAGGGATTTTTATGGAATTCAGGGGTGGAAAAGGGAAGGGAGACCCTTCCTGGAGTCCTGAATTCCCAGGGAATTCCCAAAATTCCTTCCTAGAGAAGAGTCAGGGGTTGGAATCGGATGGGATTGAAGGAAAAGAGATGGAAGGAAAGGAGAGCTGGAGAAGGACTTGGGAAGGAATTCCTGGCTGGGATGGAATTCCCAGAGATCCTGGGAGTGTCCCAGGGTGGATTTGGATCACCCTGGGATAGTGGGAAGTGTCCCTGGGATGGGGTTGAAGCTCCATGGATCCCATCCCAAACCATTCCGGGATTCTGGGATCCAGGACACTCAGGGTCCATCCTGAGGGGTTTTTATGGGATTCAGGGGATGGAAAAGGGAAGGGAGACCCTTCCTGGAGTCCCAAATTCCCCTGGATCCTGAAATTCCTTCCCAGATGGAGTCGGGATGGGGATGGATCCAGGGCCAGGCTGGGAGAGCTGGGAATGGAGGGAATTCCCTGGGAAAATGGGGAGCTTGGGGCGGGATTTGGGAACAGGAGAGTGGAAGAGAATTCCCAGAGAATCCCTGGGAGTGCCCAAGGAGCAGCTGGAGCACCTGGGGATGCTGGGATTGGAATGGGGCGGGATCTGGGGCCATTGTCCCCCCAAACCACCCCAGCTCCGGGCAGGGGAAGGCGGATCCTGGAATTCCTCAGGTTCTCCTTCCGGATCTCCATGGAGATGGGCTGGAATTGCCTTTCCCACCAGGAATTATCCAATTAAACCAGCCCCGGGTGGGTGGCTGGGTGTCCTGGGACCTCCACAATCCCGGAATTCCAGGAGCCACATTCCCAAACCAGGAGCGAGCGCCCGGAGCTCCGACCTTTCCCGCCTCTTTTGGATGGGATTTCAATCAAAATCGGGGCGGAAACCCGGCGGGGACGGCGACGTTTCTGAGATTAATGGCTCTGTCAGGAAGCTTGGACGGCAGCAAGGGCTCGGACACGCCGGAAAAACCGGGAGGAGGAGGAGGAGGAGGAGGAATTCCGGGAGGAAGGGGGATTTTTCCACCTTCTGGAAAAATGGGTGGAACCTTCCGGAACGTTCCTGGTCCTGTCAGGGACATCGAGAGAAACCAAAATATCCAGGGATGAAGTTGGGATGATCCAAGGAAATCTGGTGTTTTTGCAGGAATTTTGGGAGATTATTGGAGGTTTTTGCTCCATGGTGTCTTGGTTTGGAAAGACAGGAGTCTGCTAAGGAAGGCAGGAGCCTCCCCTGAAATTGAGAATGTAAACCCTCCCCACCCCTCCGAATTGCTACAATTTTAAATTAAGGGGCTCTCAGGCAAAGATATGGGAGCAGGCAATAACAGTTCTTTAATAGGGAAGAAATAAAAACAATAAAATAAACAATACAGTCCACTGGAACAACACTGACAGAGTCAGAACCCAACCTGACACCCTGTTGGTCAGGGTGCTGGTGGCAGTCCGATTGAAAATGTGGCTGCAGTCCTCTGAAGTATCAGGTGTGGTTCTGTTGGAGCAAGGGGGTTCTGTAGAGAAGGATGTAGTCTTCCTCTGAAGATCCAGGAGGAAAAGGCAGCTGCTGTTCCTCTGGGGAATCTCGTGGAGAACAAAACTGAACTGCAATTTCAGAGAATCTTGGAGTATATGGGGTAGCAGTGCTTGGCTCCTCCCTCTGGGCGGAGCATCTCACAATGGGATGTTATAGTTCTTATCAGTCATGCACCGATATTCAATAGTCTGTTATCAGCGGAGGTCCCCTCCCGAGGAAGGTGTGAATGTGGTCATTCAAAGAGAGAGATAAGGCAAACTGCTCACTTGACAAGGTAATCAGCCATACAGATGGTAATGGAAAACATCTTGCATGCAATCTTCAACATTATCCACCCCTTTTCCTATTTCCATCTGTATCACAAAAAAAAAAAAAACCATGAAGCTATATGGATTCCTGTTACAATACAGAGGGGTTCTCATTTGCAATAAATGTTTATTATCCACAAATTTCTCCTACAGAAGTTTAGACTCTTCTTCAGATTCAACCTGCTACTCATTGGGCTAAATGTGTTTCTCTCAGGATAGAAAGATTCTATGCTGTTTGCCTGCATGTTTTGCAGTCCCTTTAGCACATAAAGGTAAAGCAGTTCACTAACTCTGAAAAGTAAATTAAGGCTGGATTTTAAATGCTGCCAAGTGATTTTAGTCCTCAATTAAGTGCGTGTCCAAATTTTTGCCACTTCAAAAAATCCATTCAGAGTTACAGGGTCAGAATTTCACTCTTGATCTCCAAGACCGCTTTGGAAATGTTTGAGTCTGGACATTCAAGTTTCATTTCCCTGTGTTGTTTTCAGTTCCAGTTAAAGATTTTATGAGCCTCTCACAGATGAGTACCTTTGAAGGTACCAACAATCACTAGAATTTCTTTGAGACACTCTATAGTTACAGCTATGAAGCCACAATGTCTCACCTTCTTTTGCCTTCTACACACTGTACTCAATGATTAGGGTTCTGTTCAAAGGTAATATTAATGATCCATATTAATGAACACATATTTATATGTGTTTCAGTATATATTATGAATAACTCTCTGACAGCACAAAGCTTATGAAATATTCTTCCCTGTACAATTACAGTTTAGACATAAAAGCTCATAACACTGCATAATAATACTGTGCCCTGAATAGATTCCTGTATATAAGATCAAATATTATTGCCTTATATACCATGTGATTTGTGGGATATTACAGCTGGGAAATTTCAGGAGGCATGGATAGAACAAAAGTTGCAGAAATAACTGAGGACAGGTTTTGCTGCCCCCCAAACTAGCATCTAAAGATGGAAGATGAGTGTTCCAGCAAAGTAAGAGTGAGAAAAAATGAAGAATAAAAATTGTCTGTCTAGAGAATAATAAAAAAAAAGTTCTTACCCTAAACTCAGGTATAAAAGCACTCCATCTTCTCCACCTTCTTTGTTCTTTCCTTCCACTGCCCTTGCTGCCATGGTTTCAATGGAATTTAAAACAAACAAGAAAATCTAGGAAGAGCTAGAAAGAACATGAGACAGCAAATGGGAAACACATTAAGAAGCAAAACTCTCCATTTTTTATCAGCTGCAGATCAGAGCTTTCAGAGAATAATTGCCGATGTTTTTTATCAGTTCTGTCTAATTAGCTTGTTCTTCATTAGCTTGTTGCATGTTGTCTTGGTTTGGAAAGACAGGAGTCTGCTAAGGAAGGCAGGAGCCTCCCCTGAAATTGAGAATGTAAACCCTCCCCACCCCTCCGAATTGCTACAATTTTAAATTAAGGGGCTCTCAGGCAAAGATATGGGAGCAGGCAATAACAGTTCTTTAATAGGGAAGAAATAAAAACAATAAAATAAACAATACAGTCCACTGGAACAACACTGACAGAGTCAGAACCCAACCTGACACCCTGTTGGTCAGGGTGCTGGTGGCAGTCCGATTGAAAATGTGGCTGCAGTCCTCTGAAGTATCAGGTGTGGTTCTGTTGGAGCAAGGGGGTTCTGTAGAGAAGGATGTAGTCTTCCTCTGAAGATCCAGGAGGAAAAGGTAGCTGCTGTTCCTCTGGGGAATCTCGTGGAGAAAATAAACTGAAACTGCAATTTCAGAATCTTGGAGTATATGGGGTAGCAGTGCTTGGCTCCTCCCTCTGGGCGGAGCATCTCACAATGGGATGTTATAGTTCTTATCAGTCATGCACCGATATTCAATAGTCTGTTATCAGCGGAGGTCCCCTCCCGAGGAAGGTGTGAATGTGGTCATTCAAAGAGAGAGATAAAGCAAACTGCTCACTTGACAAGGTAATCAGCCATACAGATGGTAATGGAAAACATCTTGCATGCAATCTTCAACACATGGGAACAATAATTCCGATTCTTGGGAATTTCTATCCATAGGGATGTCAGCCTGGAGCTGCTGACAGCCAAATTCCAGCCCCTCCTCCTCCCTCTGTGAGGGAAAAAATTTGATTTTTTACAGAAAACCTCCCCCACAACTCTGTAAAACATGAGGTGGTTTGGGCAGGTGAGGAATGGGGAAAAGGGGGAAAAAGGAAGGAAAGGGAAATGGAAAAGGAAAAAATGGGGAATGGAAAAAAAGGAAAGGGAAATGGAAATGGGAATGGGAATGGGAAAGGAAAAAATGGGAATGGAAAAAAAGGAAAGGGAAATGGAAATGGGAATGGGAATGGGAAAGGAAAAAATGGGAATGGAAAAAAAGGAAAGGGAAATGGAAATGGGAATGGGAATGGGAAAGGAAAATGGGGAGGGAAAAATGGGGAAGGAAAAAATGAGAATGGAAAAAAAGGAAAGGAAATGGAAATGGAAAATGGGAATGGAAAAGGAAAAGGAAACGGGGAAGGAAAAAATGGGAAAGGAAAAAATGGGGAAGGAAAAAAATGGGGAAGGAAAAAAATGGGAAAGGAAAAAATGGGAAAGGAAAAAATGGGAAGGGAAAAAAAAGAAAGGAAATGGAAATGGGAAAGGAAAATGGGGAAGGAAAAAATGGGAAAGGAAAAAATGGGAAAGGGAAAAATGGGCAAGGAAAAAATGGGAATGGAAAAAAAGAAAAGTAAAATGGAAATGGAAAATGGAAATGGGAAAGGAAAATGGGGAAGGAAAAAATCGGGAAGGAAAAAATGAGGATGGAAAAAAAGGAAAGGAAATGGAAATGGAAAATGGGAATGGGAAAGGTAAAGGAAATGGGGAAGGAAATTAGAGAAGGAAAAAAATGGGGAAGGAAAAAATAGGAAAGGAAAAAATGGGAAAGGAAAAAAGGTAAGGAAATGGAAATGGAAAATGGGAATGGAAAAGGAAAAGGAAATGGGGAAGGAAAAAATGGGGAAGGAAAAAAAGGAAAGTAAAATGGAAATGGAAAATGGGAATGGGAAAGGAAAATGGGAAAGGAAAAAATGAGAAAGGGAAAAAATGGGAAAGAAAAAAATGAGAAAGGGAAAAAATGGGAAAGGGAAGTGGGGAAGGAAAAAATGGGAAAGGGAAAATGGGAATGGAAAAAAAGGAAAGGAAAATGGAAAAGGAAAAGGAAATGGGAAAGGAAAATGGGGAAGGAAAAAAATGGGGAAGGAAAAAGTTAGAATGGAAAAAAAGGAAAGGAAATGGAAATGGAAAATGGGAATGGAAAAGGAAATGGGAAAGGAAATTAGGGAAGGAAAAAAATGGGAATGGAAAAAAATGGGAATGGAAAAAATGGGGAAGGAGAAAAACAGTGAAAAAAGGAGAAGGAAAAGGGGAAGGGAAGGGGAAAGAGGAAGGGAAAGGGGAAGAAGGAAAACTAAAATGAAAATAGGGAAGGAAAGGAGAAAAAAGGGAAAGGAAAATGGGAAAGGAAAGGAAAGGAAAGGAAAGGAAAGGAAAGGAAAGGAAAGGAAAGGAAAGGAAAGGAAAGGAAAGGAAAGGAAAGGAAAGGAAAGGAAAGAAAAGGAGAAAAACAGGAAAAAAGGGGAAGGGAAAGGGGAAGAAGGAAAACAAAAAGGAAAATAGGAAAGAAAAAGGAAAATGGGGAAGAAAAGGAGAAAAAAGGGGAAAGAGGAAGAAGGAAAATGGAAAAGGAAAATGGGAAAATCCTCTCCACGGATTTGTGCCCCAGTGCTTCACCCAGAGCCTGCAGAGGGGAAAACCCAAATTGCCAAGCAGAGCTCCCCATTCCTGCCCTCCGCAGGGAATTTCGGGAGCAGCTCCTCCCTCCCCTCCCTTTGGAGCCTTCCCTCGAGGGAAACAAAATCCAACAAAATCCATCCAAAAATCCATCCAAAAATCCATCCAAAATTCATTCCAAAACCCATCAACAATCCATCCAAATCCATCTAAAATCCACCCAAAATCCACCCAAAAATCCACCCCAAATCCACCCAAAATCCATCCAAAATCCACCCAAAATCCACCCAAAAATCCACCCAAAATCCACCCAAAATCAATGCAAAAATCCATCCAAAATCCATCCAAAAATTCATCTAAATCCCATCCAAATTCCTTCCAAATTTCCATCCAAATTCCCTCCAAAATCCACCGAAGATCCACCCAAAAATCCACCCCAAATCCACCCAAAATTTGCCCAGAACCTCCAAAATCCATTAAAAAATCCCTCCAAAAATCCATCCAAAATCCATCCAAAATTCATGCAAAAATCCATCCAAAAATCCAATCCACAGTCCATCCACAATCCACCCAATAATCCATCCAAAATCCATTAAAAATCCATCCCAAATCCATCCCAAAATATCCATTAAAATCCATCCAAAAATCCATCCAGAATCCATCCACAATTCATTCAAAAATCCATCCAAAATCCACCCAAAATCCATCCAAAATACATCCAAAAATCCATCCAAAATCCACCAAAAATCCACCCCAAATCCATCCAAAATTCATTCAAAAATTCATCCCAAATCAACCCAAAAATCCATCCAAAAATCCATCCAAAAATCCATCCAAAATCCATTAAAATTCCATCCAAACTCCATGCAAAATAGATCCAAAATTCATCAAAAAATTCATCTAAATTCCATCTAAATTCCTTCCAAAAATCCATCCAAAATCCATCCAAAATCCATCAAAATTCATCCAAAATCCACCCAAATTCCCTCCAAAATCCACCCAAAATCCACCCAAAAATGCATTAAAATCCATTAAAAATCCATCCAAAATCCACCCAATAATCCATCCAAAATCCATCCAAAATCCATCCAAATCCATCCGAAATCCAAAACCCATCAACAATCCATCCAAATCCATCTAAAATCCATCCAAAATCCACCCCAAATCCATCCAAAATATCCATTAAAATCCATCCAAAATCCATCCAAATCCATCCGAAATCCAAAACCCATCAACAATCCATCCAAATCCATCTAAAATCCATCCAAAATCCACCCCAAATCCATCCAAAATATCCATTAAAATCCATCCAAAATCCATCCAAATCCATCCGAAATCCAAAACCCATCAACAATCCATCCAAATCCATCTAAAATCCATCCAAAATCCACCCCAAATCCATCCAAAATATCCATTAAAATCCATCCAAAATCCATCCAAAATCCATCCACAATCCATCCAAAATCCATCCAAAATCCACCCAAAAATCCACCCCAAATCCATCCAAAATATCCATTAAAATCCATCCAAAAATTCATCTAAATTCCATCCAAATTCCTTCCAAAAATCCATCAAAATCTAATCCAAAATCCATCCAAAATCCA